>NW_022204110.1:0-64281 GCF_007655135.1 Punica granatum
TATTCTTCATCGAGTCACCGAAGCACCGAAAGGTGTACGATATGGGGGTTCAAAAATCCCCCTCAGTGCCCAAAGTGACCAATGACGCGTCCGGGCGCATTTTCGGGACATCCTGCTTAAGCCGGGACACCCCGATCCCCCACCGACGCCTTTTCTGACATAGCTCCCGGGGTTCACTCCACCGACAAGCGAACGGCCCTTCAAAACGGGCCTACAAGCACCCAGGGGCCACCAGGGCCGGGGAACAAGCTTCGGACAACCTTCCGGAACTCGACTCGATGTCCTGAAGTGCGTCTCAGTGGTCATGAACGTCTCCCGGCGAGCCTTCGGGAATTTCCACTGAAAACAGAGATCGCAACGATTTCCGGGCACCTCACAACGATCCCCGAGCACCTCAAGACATTCAGGGCACACTGAGAAAACCCCGGTCAAAGTCCCCTAGGTCTTCCTGGGCCAACGGTCCCGACCGAGGACGACGAGCCAAACAATCACTCACGGGGCAAAAGGATCGCAAAGCAAATGCAAGGATGCACAAAGGTCAATTGGGGGTAGAGGGGTACTAAACTCCGCTCCGAACGTCCGAACAGGGCAAAAAACCGACTCTCGAGGCGCCGAGTCGCCCGAACGTTCGCTCACACGACGCACATGGCGATATTAGGCTCATTCAAATCCTCGTCGTTCAAGGCATTCCAAATCTACAAATTAATTGGACATCGGAGATCGGATGCAAGCTCAATCAAGTTTCAAGCATTTTCCGGCTTTTCTCTCAATCGAACGGGACCAACAGCTCAGCCAAGCCGAGCCATCAAGCCACGGCTCAACCCCAAGCCGCGGCTCTCAACCCTCGGCTCCGACATGACATTCCCTAAGATGCGGCTCAACGGTGGCTCCAAGCTTCAAGAAGCTCCCCCCTCCACACATTTCAAATCCTTCTTACACCATCACTTCCTATCACTTCCCCATCACCTCCCATCAACTTTCCCTTCTCTTCCGTTCCCCACACTCAACAAGACAACTTCCCCACCCTAATCTTCCCTCCAAAATTCGGAACCCAAGCTCCCCCTCTAATTACACTTAAACCACTAATTTGGGCTCATTAAGGCATCCTATAAGTGCCTAATTGCAAGACACTTTAATCACAACTCTCTTGCACTCTCTCCTCTAGTATTTCTCACTCAAACAAATGCTCTCAACCTCCCAAGAACTTCAGCAAAATCGCAGCAAGCAAGAACCACCCAAAAACCAAGCAAAACACTCAAGACTTAAGTCGGAATCCATCCCGACTTAAATCCAAACTTCACCAAACTTCATATCCTACATGTTTTCGACCCCCTCTATCCATTCCCGAGCTAGATTTCAGTTTGAAGCCTCTAAGTTAGAGAATCAGCTCAGTACAGAACCGAGCACAGTTTTGGCCCAGCCGGGGGTCACAAACTTCCAACCCTGTTTTTCTCACCTTCTCGAGTCGGGTCTGAACTTCAAAACCCATCAAACACCTCCGGGATCGGGTCGATCCGTGACCCTTTTCGATGAACGACCACTTCTACCACCTCCAGGGGTCGTTAGGAGTAAGGAGACGTTGGCCTTGCTCAAAAATTCCACGGAATCCATCGTTATGAATTCCGACACGGAAAACTGCCCAGTCGGGCCAGTTTCCAGACGTGCTCTGTTTTTGGGTGATTTTTGCAGGACTGTACGGGTCGACCCGACAATCGGGAACAAACGACCACCACGGTCACCTAGAGGAGTCCCTTGGCTATCCAATGCCACCGACCTTGCACCAAAGACCACCGGGAGCCTCTCGTAGAGTCGTTATTCATCGGGTTGCCAGTCGGGTTTGTTCCTCTGGTGTTTTTCTAACCCGAACTTTGCAGGAGCATACAGGTCAGCTCGGGTTTGAATCTCGCTACGAGCCACCTATCACCGTGATCCTCAATCAGTTAGGAGTCCAATGCCACAACCTTGCAGCAAAATACCAGCGGGCGCATCCGGGACAGCCATTTCTTTCCGATATGCGCAGTCGGGTCAGTTCCGCCCAGTTGGTTCTGTTTTCTGCTAGCTAACCCACTTTGTTTTTGATTTCCAGACAACTCTACACGTCCAATCCTCATGAAACCACCGCAGGCATGCTCCTCAGTCAGTTAGGAGTCCAATCCACCGACCTCACATCAAAAGACCGGGAGCCTCCTATGGACCCATTTCTCATCGCGTGCCAGTCGGGTCTTGTCTGGACCCGACTGGGTCGTCTTTTCCTTACTGACCCTACTTGTTTTTGATTTCCGGAAAATCTACGCGTGCTCTCCTCCCGAAACCACCGCAGACACGATCCTTGGTCTCTTGGGAATCCAATGCAACTGGCCCCGACACGAAAATTCCATGCCGATCAACCGGTACAGCCCCGACAAGCCGGACTGCCAGTCGGGTCTGCCGCCGACCCGATCACTGATTTGGGTCTGTTCGTTCAGCCGAGTCTCCCGACTCCCTTTGCACTTCTCCGACTCTTCCCGCATCCCGGGGCTAGGTAAATCACTCCCGACTCAGAGAAGTTAGGACTCTTACGTTTTCTTGCGTTGTGGCGATAAGGCGGTCCATGACGTGCACATGCAAGTTTATGTTTTATGTGTTTTTACAGTATTATGCATGTCTTCATCGTATATAGTGCTAGCATGTCGGGAAATAGCTTGAATCGGAGTCGAGGGAGACATCGTTGGCTCGGGCGAACCAAGGGGAGCCTCTCGGCCTCACCCCAAGGGAGGTGGCCGAGAGCCCCTTTGGCTTCCTCGGGCCATGGATGGCCTCCTTTCCCGACTCAAGTCATTTCCGAGTTTTTACATTTTTGCTTCCCATGAGTCGGTGTCGTTGTTCGTTTTATCGATTCCTCTAAATATAGGCTTGTGCTTGTTTACATGTTTAATTGCGTTCCTAAGATCATGGCGGCATCGGCTATGTAAAGATGTAAGTTGTCATCATGTTTGATGTTTTATGCATGCAAGAAACGGTCAAAACCGATTCTTGGAATTGATTGTAATCACAATTTTCATTTAATCGTTGGCTTCACGTTTAATTCGTTATGTTAGATGCGTTAGTATCGAACAATCATTCCATTGATCCATAACAATTGAGTTTTGAGGTCTCAATCATTAAAAACTCCACCAACGGGAAATGGGACGTGTCATTCGGTTAATTAAATCACTTGGATTAAATAATTGGACAATTAAATATTAATTTGTAAACGCATCGATGGTTCATGGAGCGGCGAGAATGCCCTTTTCCATTAAAAACCACAATTTCAAAACATCGAGACGCGTAACACGAATAGAATCAACGTCTAACGAATACTGGCGTGCTACGACTCGAGTCCGGGCCCGATTTGAGGCGGCTCAAGTCGAAACGCGCGAGTCCTCCTTAGACTCCTTCGTGTCACACGATCTTCTCACACACGAACATCATACGTTTTACTATCCAAGGGCATAATCGTCATTCCGTGATTCACCGATACCCTAGGCGTTAGGGGGTTGGAAAACACCTTGATTACGAATGGAAAAGGGCAACCCCTTCGGGTGCGAGTTTCATTCGAGCGACCCATTTCGTTCATTTTCGGTGTTTCTTCTTCCTATCGTAGATTCGGTGGGGAGCATTTTATTCAGCTACAAAACACGAGAAACCGGACTAATCATTACATTTGGCCTAATCAAACACTAGATAATGGATAGGCGGAATGATAGATTCCAATCTTAGAGTCAAAACACGAGTTTGCTAATTCAGTGAAACCGCAGTGACACTTAACTGAATAAGAGTCATAAAACAAAACACACACATGTAATCGGCTTAGGAACCTTATCCTAGCCCGCCCTCTATGTTGCCTAGGTTAGATGCATTGTTTGCCAATCAACCACGGGTAATAACTGATTAAATCACGTACATTCGACTTAATACACCACTTGTCTGTATTCACCGACAATTGTCAGTTGCTTTCTGTATCGTGTCTGTCAGCACCCCATTTTGGCTCACCATTCCAAACAATGATATTAGCAATGACCCAAGCCACGACTTGAGCAGAATACAGAAAACGGCTCGGCAGAGCAAGAAATCACTATTCATCCTCAAGTTGGCAAAATTGAGCAAATGGCCCATGGACATGACAGAAGGACTCTAGGGGTCACCAAAGGGGAACAGAGCGACCAAAGAACTCAACAATGTCCAAAACCGGCGTTTTCAGTGTATTACACGGACGGCACTATTTTCCGATAGTTCGCTCGGTCATCGGAAGATAGTGAATATTGGACTCCAAAAATCCACACCAGTGCCAAATAGATGAAGAGTGTCCCCAAAGGCATTTTGCAAATCATCTGTTCTATACAGAACAACTTTCTGTATACAGACAACTTTTCAGTGGAAGTCCAAAAATGCCGGTTTCCTAGAGAAAAGTTAATTCCAAATATCAGACGCGGCCATGCCCCATCAGCACACAGAGTAGGAACAACGCTTCAGATTGTCTTTTGGAAGTCACACAGACACTTCAAATGACTTCCGAACGGCAAAACAAGCATACCCCTCTTCAGAAGAGCATAGCCGGAGAAGGGTCTGATGGAATTACGGCAAACGAAGTTCATACTGCATTGCCAGAGAAAACTCTAGCAGACATTCACAATTGGGCAAAACAGACAGCAAAACCCTTCGCGGTTTCCCGAGTAACCTCCGAAGAGCGGAAATGACCATTTTCAGTGGAAATCCATATCCGGAGGTCCTCTTTGGGGAAATTTGACGCCGAATGCTTACGTTACACAATGCTAGCCTTCTTAAGGCTCAATGTGGAGTCGTCGGAATAATTCACACAACTCATCTAGATCTCTCAAACAGTGCTTTAGAGGTCTCAGATACACTCTTCAAGTCCTTGGAGGTCTAATCTTGACAAACAGAGATTACAGTAATCTCCGGAGTGCCCAAGCAACTCAGAAGTCATCTTGAGAAAACCAGTCTCGGCCTCCTAGGACGTCTCCGGCCCCACGTTAGCATTACCGGCTTAAGGGATGATTGTTCACGTGGTTTGACAACTTATGCCAAAATGACCAACATGAGATGCAGACACGGGATATGCTGTCAGAAGCGGACAACTTCGCCCCGATCACTTGCAATGGGCAAAATCGGCTCCCGAGCCCCACACACATCCGGGACATTTCTCAATAGAAAATGTCAATCTTGGGCTCATTAACTCCGTTTTCACGCGTATACAGACAATTCGACGTTCAATTCGAACCACGAACTTCGAATACGCGACCAATCGAGACCCGAGTCTTTTCCCGGTTTCTCCTCACAAGCCGTGGGACCCACGGGCTGCCCAAGGGCAACCGCCCTTTGCCCCAAACTTTTCGGCCTTTTCCCCTTTCCTCTCTTGCCCTCACCTAGCCCAAAATATCTTTGGTCTTCCAAGTCAACACTCAAGCCATTAACTCCACCTCCATTAATGCTTCTTGGCTCTTCCTCATCAAGATACTTGGATGACATTCATCCTCATCTCCATTAGGGCAACCGACCTTCATTAATGAGGCCCTTAATGGTGCTTTGTTTTGCTTAATTGCTCATTAGCTTCACATATATATTGCCTATTTGTGATTAAGCTAATCATTCATGAAGCACACCTCATCTTGCTAGTTTCTCCCTCTAGAAAATGCTCTCAACTCCTTAGGAACCAGCAGCAAGCAAAGAACTTCATGAAAATCAAGAATCAAGCCAAATAGCTTTGGAGTTTAGGTCGGGATCCATAGCGGGCACTATTCCGACTTATATCCAAAATTCTTCAAACTTCATAGACGACATGTTTCGGACCCAAGGATTCCATTTCTGAACCCAGTTTTTTAGTTTGGAGTCGTTTGCTTATCATTTTGGATCATTTCGGGTGAAGTTGGAGCTCTCGGGTGAACAGTGCCCGTCACCAGGCGTCACGAGCGCAGCCAGGCGTCACCAGCGCAGCCAGCATCCGCAGCCAGGCGTCACCGAGCGCAGCCAGCATCCGCAGCCAGGCGTCACCGAGCGCAGCCAGCATCTGTCACCAGGCGTCACACGCGCACGCCCGCGCCCGTCACCAGCGCACCCGCGCCCGTCACCAGCGCACGCCGCGCCCGTCACCAGCGCACGCCCGCGCCCGTCACCAGCGCACGCCCGCGCCCGTCACCAGCGCACGCCGCGCCACGTCACAGGTCACCCGCGCACGCCCGCGCACGCCACCAACGCACGCCGCGCCCGTCACCCGCGCACGCCGCGCCCATCAAGCGCACGCCAGCGCCCGTCACCAGCGCACGCCCGCGCCGTCACACCGCGCACGCGCGCCGTCATCCGCGCACGCCCGCGCCCGTCACCCGCGCACGCCCGCGCCCGTCACCAGCGCACGCCCGCGCCCGTCATCAGCGCACGCCCGCGCCCGTCACCAGCGCACGCCCGCGCCCGTCACCAGCGACGTCCGTGCCCACTAGCTCCCGTCACCGTGCTCGACCGTGCCCGTGCACGTCCATCCTTGCACCCGAATACCCTTTAAGGGTTCCACCGAGTCACCCGACTCTCAAACACTTCCCCGACTCTTTCCTCGTATTCCGAGGCTAGGTAAAACACTTTCGACTTAGAGGAGTTAGGACTTTTTATATTTTTGCATGGCTATGGAGTATTATGGTGTTTTCATGCATGTTTCATTCACAAGATTTAATTTTATGCAATTTTATGTTATATTATACACGTACACTATCTTAGGACTTGCTACCATGTCGGAAAGGGGCTTGGATCATCATAAAGAAGACTATCCCGACCCTATTATGGCACATTAAGTCTCGGCCAATTCTCTAAAGGAGAGGGTTGAGATTTAAATTGCTCTTTTCGGGTTAAGATCGGTCTCCTTAGCCTATTCAAGTTAATTTCCGAGTTTGTTTATCATTATTGCATGCATGAAGCCGGTGTTATGTTATCCTTTTCCTTAATTAACACGTTTGTGAATGTTTGTATGTTTGAATGAGCTAAACAAATCGTGATAACGCCGGCTTTTGTTAAAAAAGGGTGCTATTTATCACGGTCGATGTTTGAGCATGCGAGAAATAATTAAACCACGATTAGGAAATCGTTCGTGACTCGGATAGAGCCATGAGAACCTTCGGCCACCCTTCACAAGATGAAGCCGAGGGCTTCTTGGCCTTCCTTGAGTCAAGAATGAATTCCTTATCTCAAGTTTAATTTGTTGATCGGATGATGTGAAGTTTTACTTCAATGTCTTTACGATTCCCATATTAAAATATCATGTAAAGACTCTTTTAAACAAAGCATGCATGGATTCGAGTATCGATGACTCATTCGGGTCCATTTGGTTATGAGGATAGTTTCGGTCATTAGACCAAATTATCCTCGATCCTTATGGAATCGTCTTGGTCGTCGAGTCGCGAATCGTTTTCACAATTAATGCATTCGGCACAACCCTTAAGCATTAATGCCACAAACTGGTTAATCGGGACGCTCACACGATTAAACTCACTTCACACTGATAAAGTTTACCCGAATTGGACATTAACTGATAACTCGCGTCGACGAGTCGTCAAAGGATGTTGGTGCCCTTTTTAAACTTATCAATTTCAAAACCCGAAACGCGCGGTCCGATGTAGCATGGACGTCTAAAAAGGGCTTTTGTGTCTCAACTTGAGTTTTCACTTGATTCCAGGTAACTCATGTCAAGATACAGAAGATCTTTCTGGATCACTTCCGGACAGATCAACCGATTCTTTGGCTTTTTCAGGGTTCTTGCACAACCCTGGATGATCCAGGGAATCGGTCGACACCGGCTACAGGCCGAGGTGGCCCGCACTGTGATGTTTCCCCTTTTTTCTGAAAACAATTTTCAAATAAAGGGCAAAATCGTCTTTTCACAATCCAGCGACATCCTTAGGGTTAGCATAACAGAAACACTACAGTACGGGATAAGAACGGGCTACCTGTTCAGGTGCAGGTTCATCTGCATAGCCTTTTCTTATCTAACTGATGAGTTTCTGCTATCCTAACATAGACTCGGGTAACTAGAACAGTTGATCCTTGTCAGAAAACCTGTGAAATGCTGATTAACCTTTCACTCGACCTAACCAAACACTAGATAATGGTTAGGAGGAATTCTAGATTCCAAATCTAGAGTCAAAACACGAGTTTGGTTAATTCAGTGGTAATTCAGTGTCACAATACAGAACAACTGTAAAAGCGATTCACACACCTGAGATTTGACTCTCTTTGTCAAGTTCTCAAAACAAAGCCGAATGCTGAAACATTGGCATATGTTTGATTGTTTAGCATATGGCATTTGCTTGCAAAAACACCCCTGGGTTAATAATCTGTTAATTCACGTAAACAAGACAATAACAAACACTTTGTCTGTTATTAACCTGTTGCTTGTTATCTTTCTGCACCTGTTTGCCATGCGGGTCGGGCCTGACCCCTAGGCCGAATAATATTAGGGTTCAACGCCCTAATCATCGAGCACAGGGTCCAACACCCTAATCAACACTCACAGGGTCCAACGCCCTATTCAGTGAGAGCGTTCATTGAATTTCAGTTCTTCGGTCTTTTCCCTAAACTCACGGTGAGTTAGAGTGGAATAATAACCGAACGCGAAACGACTGGAATTCGACCCTTTTGCAATTTGTATTTATTGTTTTTGAGAGCATTGTAAGGATTCTATTTGGTGCATTTTATTCTGTAAGAATTCCAGTCGGTGAGCGAACGGTCCGAGAGTCGAATTAATCGAATCGGTCTAATGCTTGCCCAGACACAAGTGAATCCAAGATATCGCGGTTCTGGTTCACGCAGGGATTCAACCTCCATGGTTCGATGAACTGTAATGCAAGATTGTGAACCAATTCCCCGACATATAGATTTACTTCTTTCCCGGCTTCTCAACCGACATCGTTTGGTTCATCGAATATCCGGTGTCAAAACGTGCGAGCCGAGTGCAGCTTAATTCACGCGGTAAATAATAAAACATGCAAGCCTAGCAAACCAGAGTACCGAAAGGGCGTGCGGGATATAGGCCCGCACGTAACATGAACCCCCGAACACGGATTTTCCGGTTCCGCACAGATCAATGCCTTAACAACAAACTAGGTGTTCCATACCCCTAGACCCAGGGTAACTTATCCGCCCTCGACCTTCGGGTCGTAAAATGATAAGTGGCGACTCCTTCTCTCACGCGTGTCCGACGCGCGTCCCCGCGGGAAGGTGGACGTTCCGACCAAGCCGCGCGATCCAAAAGCGCGCGATGCGGGCCCCGACGAGAGTCCACATTCGGGTCCGTACAGCTTGGCGACTCCACTGGGGACATACTTAGTGGGTTCAGGCTCGATCCCGTTTGTTTGCTTGCATGTTCATTTACCGCTTTCTACAATTTTCCGCTTATCTACTTTATGCACCTTTACTTTCCGCACTTGCATTGCATCATACTAGTGGATTTAGGTACCTCGCCTGAAATCCCACGGGCGCCAATTTAGGAAGCTAGGTTAGTCAGAGGTTCCGAGTAAGGGAACGGATCGAGTCGGCTCCGCCACCGAACCGGCCCCCAAAGATCCTCGCTCGATTTCAAGGAATTGACACCCTTGAATCGAGGGCCCCCATCCCTAGTTAGTGGTTTTCCCAGTAGAGCACTGAAACCATGCATAAACAGGGACCGTCATGCTGGGCCAAAAATAACCTTCACGCAGCCTACCGACCCAAAAGTTGAGTCTTTGAGTCGGCTCGTAGTTTTCTTTTTTAGGCGAGCCTTTTGTTGTTTTCACTAAGAGAGTGTTGTATAATGTAAAGAACTCGTGCTATAATTTATTTTCTGTACCTGCATGCATATTTCCAAAACAAACTAGGACATTACATCAGTTTGTTTATAAACATTAAACCAATATCTTATCCATTTAGGTAAGAATGGATCGCCCGCGTCCCTGTCCTAGGCTGGATGTCATCATCACACCGTCAGCGGACATTACTCGCCTTTGGAACATATTCCGCCCAGTAGACCGCGCATTCCTCCGGCTCTTCATAGGAGACCTACCATTGCTCGCCGATTCTCCATTGATTGGACCCTACTCAGAACTGCCATTAGTTTTTGGGATACTCAGCGAGCCGTTTTCAGCTTCCATGGGACAGAGTTAGCACCTACAGTAGAGGAATATGCGACGCTTCTTCAGCTGTCTACACCGGTTCATGACATCGTGGTGCCCAACCCGTTTGCCACGATACAGAAAAGACTAGCCGTCCTTTTAGGTCTCCGCAACGAAGAAGTTTATTGCGAGCTTCAGTATGGAGGGGAGCACAGCATTAGGACCACATGGCTCATAGACTTCATACAGACCAGTGCTTTGAATGCCACAGGAGAGTCTTATCAGCGCGACGCTTGTCACGGATTTCTTTTACTCATCTTCGGAACCATGCTATTCCCGTACTCGTCGAACCTCACAGACGGGGCACTTGCTCAAGTCATCCTCCAAGTGGTAGGAGGCCATAGTTATGTGGAAGCCGTTTTGGCTGAGACCATTCGGTCTCTTGACTATGTACGAGAGAATCGACGGGGCAGGATGAGAGGATCTCCACATTTGCTTCAGATTTGGCTTCTCGCACACCTCAGGCCGTTCGGCTTATCTCATCCTTTTTCATGTATCACCGACGAGCGATCACTCATCGCTCGCTTACTTCATGTGTTTCGACCTTCCGACCGTAACTACACCGACTGGATGCAGTTTATGGAGGAGCTCACCCCAGCACAGTTTTTATGGACTACACGTTGGAATCCTGGCGGTCCCATGATCATGGGATGTCCTTCGATTATAGGACTTCCCTTAATCAGTCATTTGGGGAGCACACTTATCTTTCCATCCCGAGTCATCAGACAACTCGGCGGGCTACAAGATAGCCTATAGAAGCAGATCGCACTTCACACCGCTTCAGATGGTCAAACACCACAATTTCACTCCCGGATAGGATTCTACGGGTTAGAGAGGTCCGACGCTTATGGAGCACGCGCATCGTCCAGCAATTGTACTTTCCAGAACATCCCACTGACGAGGAGCGAGCTTTTGCAGCTACAGCAGCGTATGTGATGCAGTTCCATCCATATGGATTCGCACCTGTTCGTCGACTACGCATGCCACGGATACTGCCAACATCGCACGCAGACATTTCGGATGCAGAGAGCTCAAGTCAAGGAGTCGCACGCACAGAGCTGCAGGTTATTAGGGCAGAACGAGATCGTCTTCGCTGTGAGCTAGTGGATATTCGCGCAGAACTCACTGATCACAGAGAGCTTCAGAGCGAGTTGGTTCAAACTCGTGCACGCGTAGCCGGCCAAGACAGGGAGATAGCGCGTTTGAACGCTACGCTGGATCTAGCGCAGGCAAGAGCGCGCAGGATCTCCCACCCTTGAGCTCATTTACTGAGCGTTTTTGCCTGTACAGAATTCGCGTAGCGCTCACTCAGCTACGGGTCGTAACAGTTGGCGGTTTAATGTTTATGTTTCCTTTTGAACAGACTGCCTTTGTAAATTATGAAACGCGAATCAAGCTGATGTAATGGCATTAGTGTTTTTAAACTCATACATCTCATGCATTTATATACTGTCATTTACATCTAGAAGATGGTTAACACATAACAATTGCACTTATACACTTACACATATATAGGTATTAACAACTGGCGTCGCATCGATACCCTACTCGGGCACGCGGAAAAAATGGCTGAAGAGCAACAACCTGTTATCTCGGAGCGAGACGCGCCACCGATGCCTGCACAGTCCATCCCGGAAGATACACGTGTGATATCATCTCCAGCACCTACAACGTATTCCGGTGCTATTCCAACGCACTTCCCTTCTCCTGCACAAGTGTCACCCAATGTTGTCGATCCCGTGCGCTTTGCCGCACTTGAAGGGATCGTTAATCAGTTGGCTGCCAATATGAACACCAATATGACAGAGCTCATGGCAATGCTTCGGGATCAAAACCGAGCTTCCTCAAGCCATACTCCGTCTCCTGAACGCAGGACAACTGTTCATCGGAATCCGATTGACCCTCCTATTTATGTGACTGATAGCGAAGATATGTCTTTTCCAGCAACGACATATGTGCCGACAATCACTCCAGTCAGTGATCCTATGCCACCACCACCGGCTCCGACATCAGTGCCATTTCCACCCGCGGCGTTCCTATCAACAGATCCCGCAATGATCACTTTGCCGCCGCTCACCATACCTACTCAATCCCCCATTTACACCGTTCCACCACCGACGGTTCCTCCAGTCGCGATCACACAAGTCCCTGCTCCCACTATGGAACCTTTTTCATTCCAAGCTCCACAAACCCAAATGAGCTTCTCCTACCAAACTCCACCGCCTCTAAATATTCCTCCCACTGAGCCTGGCACACCTACTCATGCCGCACCTGCAATTCTACCGACGAACATTCCTCCTGAAAATGAACAGGAGAAAAGAATGAAGAGAATGGAGGAAACCATTCGAACCCTCCAAGCAGGCACGTCCCGTCATGACTTCAGCGACAGTGACTGGAATCTCTTTCCAGGCATGTTGTTACCCCCTAAGATCAAAATTCCAGATTTCAAGAGGTACGACGGGACCAAAGACCCTCGGCATCATCTCCGTCACTACCATAGCAAAATGCTTCCGTATTGGGATTATGAGGAATTTGTCGTCCAGACTTTCCAAGACAGTCTTACGGGATCAGCGCTAGATTGGTTTATGACCCTGAAAGCCGGCGACATCTCTACATGGACAGATCTCTCTCAGAAATTCCTCGACCAATACCGATTCTGTGCAGAGACACCTCCTACTCTTCTTGATCTTAGCATGGCAGAGATGAAAGAAAGTCAAACTTTCGAAGCATACGCAACGGAATGGAGGGGAAAAGCGGCAAAGCATATACCTCCAATCACTGAGCGTCAGCAAGTTCAACTGTTTCATTCTACGCTCAGAGGCGCGTATTATTCACATCTCCTGGCTCATACTTCCTCTTTCTCAGACCTGATTGAGGCAGGAAAGAAGTTGGATATGGGAGTTAAGTTAGGAAGAATTGAAGATCCGGCAAGGAATAAAGACAGAGACAGACACCGAAGAAACAAACTGCCGGAACATCCAGAAGAGGCAAAAACGCGACTATCGGCATCGTCAATCCTGGACATCAAGCTCCACACCCAATGTCGGTGGACTACGCCCCTGCATTACCGATTTCTCAGCCATATGCGCATCCCGTGCAGTATATGCAACCTCATCAAACGCCGCAAGCTTACTTCTCAACCCCGCCCACTGTTATCCAGTCGCAACCTCCGCAACCGTACCCTTCTGTTCAAGTTCAACCAGTTAGACCCCCGACTTCGAGGCCTCCTCAGCCGGCTCAACGTGTCCCAGCTCCTAGAACTCAACAAGACAATACTGCTCAACCGCGTTCACGCAAGCAATACACCAATTTGCCGGCTCCTCCCTCTTACATATTCAGACAGCTCCTTGCAGGCGACAAGATCAAAACGGAAGCACCAAATCCTCGTTTCGATCCGTCCATGCAGAACCAGAATCTTCGATGCGAATTTCATCGGGGTGCTCCTGGTCATACCCTGGACACTTGTTGGAGACTCCGGGATAAAATTCAGGAGATGATTGATGCAAGACAAATCTCCTTTAATGAGGTGAAGCCGCCAAATGTCCGTGCAAATCCTCTTCCGGATCATGGATCAGGTGCAGGACCTTCTGTGAACATGATTAGCATTGCTGCTATTGAGGAGGAAGAAGATGCGCGAAAGCCCTCAATTCCATTTGCTATTAACTATGCTCCAGTAGAACTCGCATTCGCTCCCGCCCCGTTCGTTATAGAAGTTCCTGCAAAGGAGCCTTATCACGATAGTCGAGTTCCCTGGACATACGAGAGCGAGGTTGCCAGTGCAGAATTGAAGATGAGCACGATGGGAATCACGCGTTCGGGACGAGTATATCAGGGTCCAGAGCATATTGACAAAGGAAAGGCTCTTGCTACTGAATCCTCAATCGCTCCAAAAGCCGTGTCATTCTCTACAAAGAAGGTCACCGATCAAGAAGCCGAAGACTTCATGAAGGTGATCAAAGCAAGCGAGTACAAAGTGATCGAGCAAATGAGCAAGTCACCAGCTCATATATCATTGCTCGCATTGCTTTTGAACTCCGAACCTCATCGGAACGCTTTGCTGAAAGTTCTCACCGCGGCACAAGTCCCGAAAGATACTGCACCGAATAGAATTGAGGAGACGGTGAATTCTATTTTCTCAAATCAGATTTCCTTTTCGGAAGACGAAATTCCCACGGAAGGACAAGCACATTTGCGGGCGTTGCACATAGTTTGCAAGTGCAACAACCACATCGTTGGTCGAGTCATGATCGACAACGGCTCTGCTCTTAACGTTTGCCCCGTCTCCACGTTGAAACAGATGAACGTGGACATGAGTCACATTCGTGCAAGCAAGACCACCGTTCGAGCCTTTGACGGCTCTAAGAGAGTGGTGAACGGTGAAATTGATCTCCTAATCGAGGTGGGTCCTTGCTCATTCTCTATTACCTTCCAGATCTTGGAAATACCCAATGCTTTTAGTCTCCTACTTGGAAGACCATGGATTCACGCCGCCGGCGCCGTTCCTTCATCATTGCACCAGAAGTTAAAATTCTTTGCCGAAGGCAAACTCATCACTGTCAACGGCGAGGAAGATTACGCGGTCTATAAAGAAACGGCCATCCCTTATATCAGCATTGGAGAAGATCAGAATCTCCCTTTCCATTCTTTTGACATGATCTCCGTAATTCGAGACTACGGAGAGGTTAGTCCATCGCGAACTGATCGCATGATTGGAAAGGTTCTCTTGAAGAACAATTATGTCCCTGGAACTGGACTCGGGGCACGCGCACAGGGAATCCTTCGACCAATCGAAATGGAGGAATACCGCAATAGGAGGGGACTCGGCTTTCGCCCTTCCTGCCATGAGGTCACACAAGCCCGTCGCGGAAAACATCTACACCACCTTGCTGCACATTATGGGAAGCTCTATAGGGGCATGCCATTTCCACCACTCTCACAGTTTTTTGCAGCACCACCACAAATCATGGGAGACACCTCAGAGAACCCAATCACTGAAACAGATGACTTCTCTTCGGATGCGGTTGAAGCGTTTTTGGCTTTGCCAGCCATACATGCCGTCATTGAGGAGACATCTTCTAAGGTTCATATCCGTCCTGCACAGGAGGATGAGGAGCTTACCAACTGGACTTCAATCCCGCTCTACTCGGCCATAGTTGCCGATGTGTAAGACGGTCTTTATACATAATGCTACCTGCATGTCGGCAATGCCATAAGCCACATGACAGAAGAGGGGTTTTTGTTATGGCTTGTTAATAGAATCCCTGCATGTTTTTGATTTCCTGTCCCTAAATTCTCTCTTGCACTCGCTTCTAACATCTTTAATTTCTAAGACAATTCACTTTCATGTCCAGGCTCCAATCGAATCCAAATCATGGATATAACGATTCGGATTCACTCGAAACACATCTCGGAAAGTCCCTACCCATATACTTCGGGGAAGGACTTGACGAGGATGGTCGCGTGCCCGAGATAGAAGAGAGTTTGCATCGTCTCGAAAACCACCAACTCACTTCCGTTGAGCCAACCGAAGACATCAACGTAGGCAATGCAGACGAACCACGCACCCTTAGAATCGGAATAGGACTCGACTCTGCACAGAGGACCCGAATGATCGACTTCTTGACAGAGTACCAGGAGGTCTTCGCTTGGTCCTACGCCGATATGCCAGGCCTAGACCCCTCAATCGTAAAGCATTTCCTCCCACTCGATACTGAAAGATTCCCACCCAAACGCCAACACTTGCGACGTCAAAGAGCTGACCTTCTCTTACGCATTAAGGAAGAAGTCATCAAGCAAGTAGACGCGGGATTCCTGGAGGTATGCAATTACTCTGAATGGGTAGCGAACATTGTTCCAGTGGAAAAGAAAAATGGGAAAGTCAGAGTCTGCATCGACTACCGAGATCTCAATAGGGCTAGCCCAAAGGATAATTTTCCGCTGCCACACATCGATGTCTTGGTGGACAATACAGCACGCCACTCACAATTCTCCTTCATGGACGGTTTCTCTGGATACAATCAGATTCAGATGGCCGAAGAAGACAAAGTCAAGACCACATTCATCACGATGTGGGGTACATTTTGCTACAAGGTCATGCCTTTCGGTCTCAAAAATGCCGGGGCAACCTATCAACGAGCAATGGTCACTCTCTTTCATGACATGATGCATAAAGAGATCGAGGTCTATGTAGACGACATGATCGCGAAGTCCAAAGAAGGAGAAGATCATTTGGTTAACCTCAAACGATTGTTCGACCGCCTCAAGAAATACAAACTCCGACTTAACCCAACAAAATGCACATTTGGCGTCAAGTCAGGGAAATTGTTAGGGTTTATAGTCAGTGAGGAAGGCATCAAGGTCGACCCTGACAAAGTTAAAGCGATCATGGAATTGCCCCCTCCATCGACAGTGCGCGAAGTGAGGAGCTTCTTAGGACGGCTGAATTACATCGCGCGTTTCATCGCAAATTTGACAGACAAGTGCCAACCACTCTTCCGTTTGCTTCGCAAGAATGCAGCGGTCGAATGGGATGATGAGTGTCAGAAAGCTTTTGATACCATCAAGGCATATTTAAGTCAGCCGCCGGTGTTAGTTCCACCTTCACCTGATCGTCCTCTCATTTTGTACTTGACGGTGCGCCGACAATCCATCGGATGCATGTTAGGACAAAAGGACGAGTCCTCTCACGCAGAGCGAGCCATTTATTATTTGAGCAAAAAGTTCACTGAAGGGGAGTCCAACTACCCTGAGATAGAGAAAATGTGTTGCGCACTTGTGTGGGTCATGCAGAGACTCCGGCAATACACTCTCTACCATACTGTTCGCCTGCTGTCGAAGACAGATCCTTTGAAATATCTGCTTAGTACTCCGTCCTCCATGAGGAACATAGCAAAATGGCGTTGCCAACTGACGGAGTACGACATCGAATATGTGTCGCGCACATCAGTCAAGGGCCAAGCGATAGCAGATCATTTAGCAGAATTCCCGATTGTCGATGACACACCGATCGACTCTGATTTCCCCGACGAAAAAATCCTCCAAATGAGTGGTGAGGAGGAAACCACCAGATGGAAGATGTACTTCGATGGTGCAGTTAATTCCACCGGATCAGGGATTGGCGCAGTGCTGATATCCCCGGAAGGGCGCCATTTTCCTGTTGCAGCGAAGATTGATTTCCCCTGCACCAACAACATAGCCGAATATGAGGCATGTATCCTCGGCTTGCAGGCGGCAATCGACCTCAAAGTCAAGGAGCTTGAAGTGTTTGGAGATTCCATGCTCACAATCTTTCAGACACTCAAACAATGGAAGACGAAAGATCCAAAACTGGTGCCATATCATGAGTACCTTGAAGACTTGACAGAAAACTTCAAGGACATCTCATTTACATACACACCACGCATGAAGAACCAGTTCGCTGATGCACTCGCAACACTCGCTTCCATGGTTAGCATTACAAAAGAGAATCTCATCGAGCCCCTCGAATTTGAGATTGCTCAGGGTCCTGCCCATTGCGATGTAATCGACGCTATCGACGGCAAGCCGTGGTACGCAGACATTAAACACTTGCTACAAACGGGTCAGTTCCCAGCATTCACCGATCGACATGACCGGAGGACTCTTCGGCGCATTGCAGCAAATTTCTTCCTGAGCGGTGAAATCCTTTACCGCCGTTCTTTCGATGCCACACTGCTTCGGTGTGTTGATGAGAATGAGGCACAACGCCTCATGGAAGAAGTGCACGAGGGAAATTGCGGACCTCATATGAACGGGCTCATGCTAGCAAAGAAGCTCATGCGACTTGGGTACTTCTGGTCCACCATGGAGACTGACTGCGTCAAACATGTCAGGCACTGTCACTTGTGTCAAGTTTACGCAAATCAGATCAGAGCACCACCCAATGAGCTGCATCCAATGGCTGCTCCGTGGCCCTTTTCAATGTGGGGCATGGACGTGATTGGTCCTATTAACCCCAAAGCATCCAATGGGCACTTGTACATATTGGTAGCTATCGACTACTTCACCAAATGGATCGAAGCTATCACTCTTGCATCAGTCACTGCAAAGACCGTGGCACGCTTCCTCAGACGTGACATCATTGCACGTTACGGGGTCCCTGCGACACTTGTCACAGACAACGCCAAGAATTTGAACAATAAGCTCATCGATGAGCTCTGTGCACAGTTCAAGATTCTACACCGCAACTCCTCTCCGTATCGTCCACAAATGAACGGTGCAGTAGAGGCAGCAAACAAGAACATAAAGAAGATCATCGAAAAGATGACAGTTAATTACAGAGACTGGCACGAGATGCTCCCATTCGCACTCTTGGCGTATCGGACTTCTATCCGCTCGTCCACTGGATCAACCCCATACTCTTTGGTCTACGGCATGGAAGCAGTTCTTCCAATCGAAGTAGAGATTCCCTCTATGAGGATCCTTGCCGAGTCCAAGCTCAAGGAAGCAGAGTGGGCAAAGCAACGCTACGAACAGCTCAATCTCATTGATGAGAAGCGGCTAACAGCACTTTGCCACGGTCAGTGCTATCAGCAAAGAATGGCCCGAGCTTTTAACAAGAAAGTTCGTCCCCGCGAGTTCAGCCCCGGCGACCTCGTCCTGCGAAAGGTTCTGCATATTGCCCCTGATTCCAGGGGCAAATTCGCTTACAAATACGACGGTCCCTTCATTGTTAAAGAAGTCTTTGACGGTGGGGCAATCATTCTCAATGATATGGATGGGAACGAGAATGCTCTTCCGGTCAATGCTGATACACTCAAGAAATACTATCCATGATAGTGTTTCTCTCATTCCACGTGGATGTTTTCCTCAAATGCACATTTACATTTCTTTACTTTCTTCGCATGTACAATCTCCCAGCATTTTCATTTCCGCTTATTAATACACTCCCCGCTTCTGCCTTTTTCCCTTTCTCTGAACTTGTCCTGAGAGAAAAATAGTAAATCTCCCGCTAGGTTGAAAACCTCTTTGAGGCGGCCTAGGCAAAAATTAGGGAATGAGGGGCACGGTTTAAAATCCCGAAAAAGGGGAATCGTGGCAAAAGGAGAGTACAAAGCGAAATCCTCGCTAGAGTGAAAACCCGAAAAGGCGCTCTAGGCAAAAGTTAGAGGAACCGAGAGGTATGACCAAATCCAATTGGGACGGTCATAGCAAAAGGTGAGCTCTAAATGAGAAAAGAGTCTAAAAGAATACCCCGCTAGGTCGTCACGCATCTTGCGACCTAGGCAAAAGTTAGGGGCCTTCGGCAGCTCGACTATGAAGTAACAACTACACTCAGTGTGAAGCGACAACAAGTAGTAGTTTGGCAGTCTCCGATGCAAGCAAACTCTCTTTGACTCTCACAGCACAAGACACGTTTCGACATGCAGTCGAATCGTCGTATCCTTGATATGGAGGATCCCAAAATCCCTCCATTTTCCTTAATGCAAATTCTACGGGTCAAGCCCATTCTGTAAATATAAGCCTTTTGTCGAGTCACAATCTAGTGGGAGACGACCACCCCTTTAAATGGTCATCATGTTCAAATCCCCAAAGCATTATTATTCAGACTTCTTGATACATCTTCATTATGGCTATAGAGTAGGATTGACAACCACTATTAGCCCTTTTGATTCTAGTTGCAGGAAGCAGGATTTGAACCCCGAAAAGAGTTTCTTTTTGACGAATGCATGTCTGTCTTATGCCAAAGGCTACAGTCTAAATCCGAAGAGAGACCTTCAGGACAACACTCCAGGCACTCAGTTACATCGCAATCAGTTGGCGAGCAATGAAACGTCCCACCACAGCATTGATTGCGACATGGACGAAATCAACGAGGGAAGGAACACAATGATTCCTTCCACACCTCACACCACTCCCCAGTGTTTGCATTTACTTCTCACACATTTATTTCTGCAATGCACTTTCATTAGCGTGCACCCTCTCAGGACTGCAGTGCACATTTATTTCCGCAATGCACTTTCATTAGCGTGCACCCTCTCAGGACTGCAGTGCACATTTATTTCCGCAATGCACTTTCATTAGCGTGCACCCTCTCAGGACCGCAGTGCACATTTATTTCCGCAATGCACTTTCATTAGCGTGCACCCTCTCAGGACCGCAGTGCACATTTATTTCCGCAATGCATTTCATTAGCGTGCACCCTCTCAGGACTGCAGTGCACATTTATTTCCGCAATGCACTTTCATTAGCGTGCACCCTCTCAGGACTGCAGTGCACATTTATTTCCGCAATGCATTTCATTAGCGTGCACCCTCTCAGGACTGCAGTGCACATTTATTTCCGCAATGCATTTTCATTAGCGTGCACCCTCTCAGGACTGCAGTGCACATTTATTTCCGCAATGCACTTTCATTAGCGTGCACCCTCTCAGGACCGCAGTGCACATTTATTTCCGCAATGCATTTTCATTAGCGTGCACCCTCTCAGGACCGCAGTGCACATTTATTTCCGCAATGCATTTCATTAGCGTGCACCTCTCAGGATTGCAGTGCACATCGCAAGTCCACCGGGTAGGCGCCTTTGAACCATGCAGTTCATTCGGTATGCGCCCCGTGCATATTGCAAACTCGCCGAGCAAGCGCTCGTGCATCTCGCAAGTCCACCGGGTAGGCGCCTTTGAACCATGCAGTTCATTCGGTATGCGCCCCGTGCATATTGCAAACCCTTCGGGTCAGTCCCGACTACTTTTCCTGCATTGGGGTCAGTCCCCTTCGGGTCAGTCCCGACTACTTTTCCTGCATTGGGGTCAGTCCCCTTCGGGTCAGTCCCGACTACTTTTCCTGCATTGGGGTCAGTCCCCTTCGGGTCAGTCCCGATTACTTTTCGTGCATATTGCAAACCCCTTCGGGTCAGTCCCGATTACTTTTCTTGCATTGGGGTCAATCCCCGTCGGGTCAGTCCCGACTTTAATTGCCTGTTTCAGCTTTGTTCCGAACTCTACATGTTATTGTGCACATCTCACCATATTCCCTCTTATTAGGTACAACATCCTACATATCCAAAACAAAAAGGAGAGGGCCATATAGGAAATTCCATTTTGATCATTGCTATCAAACTGGGGTGCTTTTGAAATCTTTGATTGCATCCTCTACTCGAGCAAGCAGTCAAAGAGGGGCAAGCTGTCAGCACCCCATTTTGGCTCACCATTCCAAACAATGATATTAGCAATGACCCAAGCCACGACTTGAGCAGAATACAGAAAACGGCTCGGCAGAGCAAGAAATCACTATTCATCCTCAAGTTGGCAAAATTGAGCAAATGGCCCATGGACATGACAGAAGGACTCTAGGGGTCACCAAAGGGGAACAGAGCGACCAAAGAACTCAACAATGTCCAAAACCGGCGTTTTCAGTGTATTACACGGACGGCACTATTTTCCGATAGTTCGCTCGGTCATCGGAAGATAGTGAATATTGGACTCCAAAAATCCACACCAGTGCCAAATAGATGAAGAGTGTCCCCAAAGGCATTTTGCAAATCATCTGTTCTATACAGAACAACTTTCTGTATACAGACAACTTTTCAGTGGAAGTCCAAAAATGCCGGTTTCCTAGAGAAAAGTTAATTCCAAATATCAGACGCGGCCATGCCCCATCAGCACACAGAGTAGGAACAACGCTTCAGATTGTCTTTTGGAAGTCACACAGACACTTCAAATGACTTCCGAACGGCAAAACAAGCATACCCCTCTTCAGAAGAGCATAGCCGGAGAAGGGTCTGATGGAATTACGGCAAACGAAGTTCATACTGCATTGCCCAGAAAACTCTAGCAGACATTCACAATTGGGCAAAACAGACAGCAAAACCCTTCGCGGTTTCCCGAGTAACCTCCGAAGAGCGGAAATGACCATTTTCAGTGGAAATCCATATCCGGAGGTCCTCTTTGGGGAAATTTGACGCCGAATGCTTACGTTACACAATGCTAGCCTTCTTAAGGCTCAATGTGGAGTCGTCGGAATAATTCACACAACTCATCTAGATCTCTCAAACAGTGCTTTAGAGGTCTCAGATACACTCTTCAAGTCCTTGGAGGTCTAATCTTGACAAACAGAGATTACAGTAATCTCCGGAGTGCCCAAGCAACTCAGAAGTCATCTTGAGAAAACCAGTCTCGGCCTCCTAGGACGTCTCCGGCCCCACGTTAGCATTACCGGCTTAAGGGATGATTGTTCACGTGGTTTGACAACTTATGCCAAAATGACCAACATGAGATGCAGACACGGGATATGCTGTCAGAAGCGGACAACTTCGCCCCGATCACTTGCAATGGGCAAAATCGGCTCCCGAGCCCCACACACATCCGGGACATTTCTCAATAGAAAATGTCAATCTTGGGCTCATTAACTCCGTTTTCACGCGTATACAGACAATTCGACGTTCAATTCGAACCACGAACTTCGAATACGCGACCAATCGAGACCCGAGTCTTTTCCCGGTTTCTCCTCACAAGCCGTGGGACCCACGGGCTGCCCAAGGGCAACCGCCCTTTGCCCCAAACTTTTCGGCCTTTTCCCCTTTCCTCTCTTGCCCTCACCTAGCCCAAAATATCTTTGGTCTTCCAAGTCAACACTCAAGCCATTAACTCCACCTCCATTAATGCTTCTTGGCTCTTCCTCATCAAGATACTTGGATGACATTCATCCTCATCTCCATTAGGGCAACCGACCTTCATTAATGAGGCCCTTAATGGTGCTTTGTTTTGCTTAATTGCTCATTAGCTTCACATATATATTGCCTATTTGTGATTAAGCTAATCATTCATGAAGCACACCTCATCTTGCTAGTTTCTCCCTCTAGAAAATGCTCTCAACTCCTTAGGAACCAGCAGCAAGCAAAGAACTTCATGAAAATCAAGAATCAAGCCAAATAGCTTTGGAGTTTAGGTCGGGATCCATAGCGGGCACTATTCCGACTTATATCCAAAATTCTTCAAACTTCATAGACGACATGTTTCGGACCCAAGGATTCCATTTCTGAACCCAGTTTTTTAGTTTGGAGTCGTTTGCTTATCATTTTGGATCATTTCGGGTGAAGTTGGAGCTCTCGGGTGAACAGTGCCCGTCACCAGGCGTCACCGAGCGCAGCCAGGCGTCACAGCGCAGCCAGCATCGCAGCCAGCGTCACCGAGCGCAGCCAGCATCCGCAGCCAGGCGTCACCGAGCGCAGCCAGCATCCGCCAGCGTCACCCGCGCACGCCCGCGCCCGTCACCAGCGCACGCCCGCGCCGTCACCAGCGCCCGCGCCCGCCCGCGCACGCGCCCGCGCCCCCAGCGCGCGCCCCGTCACCGCGCCCCGCCGCCTCACCGCGCCCCCGCGCCCGTCACCGCACGCCGCGCCCGTCACCCCACGCCAGCCCGTCACCAGCGCACGCCCGCCCCGTCACCGCGCACGCCTCGCCGTCATCCAGCGCACGCCCGCGCCCGTCACCCGCGCACGCCGCGCCCGTCACCAGCGCACGCCGCGCCCGTCACCAGCGCACGCCGCGCCCGTCATCAGCGCACGCCCGCCCCTCACCAGCGCACGCCCGCGCCCGTCACCAGCGCACGTCCGTGCCCACTAGCTCCCGTCACCGTGCTCGACCGTGCCCGTGCACGTCCATCCTTGCACCCGAATACCCTTTTAAGGGTTCCACCGAGTCACCCGACTCTCAAACACTTCCCCGACTCTTTCCTCGTATTCCGAGGCTAGGTAAAACACTTTCGACTTAGAGGAGTTAGGACTTTTTATATTTTTGCATGGCTATGGAGTATTATGGTGTTTTCATGCATGTTTCATTCACAAGATTTAATTTTTATGCAATTTTATGTTATATTATACACGTACACTATCTTAGGACTTGCTACCATGTCGGAAAGGGGCTTGGATCATCATAAAGAAGACTATCCCGACCCTATTATGGCACATTAAGTCTCGGCCAATTCTCTAAAGGAGAGGGTTGAGATTTAAATTGCTCTTTTCGGGTTAAGATCGGTCTCCTTAGCCTATTCAAGTTAATTTCCGAGTTTGTTTATCATTATTGCATGCATGAAGCCGGTGTTATGTTATCCTTTTCCTTAATTAACACGTTTGTGAATGTTTGTATGTTTGAATGAGCTAAACAAATCGTGATAACGCCGGCTTTTGTTAAAAAAGGGTGCTATTTATCACGGTCGATGTTTGAGCATGCGAGAAATAATTAAACCACGATTAGGAAATCGTTCGTGACTCGGATAGAGCCATGAGAACCTTCGGCCACCCTTCACAAGATGAAGCCGAGGGCTTCTTGGCCTTCCTTGAGTCAAGAATGAATTCCTTATCTCAAGTTTAATTTGTTGATCGGATGATGTGAAGTTTTACTTCAATGTCTTTACGATTCCCATATTAAAATATCATGTAAAGACTCTTTTAAACAAAGCATGCATGGATTCGAGTATCGATGACTCATTCGGGTCCATTTGGTTATGAGGATAGTTTCGGTCATTAGACCAAATTATCCTCGATCCTTATGGAATCGTCTTGGTCGTCGAGTCGCGAATCGTTTTCACAATTAATGCATTCGGCACAACCCTTAAGCATTAATGCCACAAACTGGTTAATCGGGACGCTCACACGATTAAACTCACTTCACACTGATAAAGTTTACCCGAATTGGACATTAACTGATAACTCGCGTCGACGAGTCGTCAAAGGATGTTGGTGCCCTTTTTAAACTTATCAATTTCAAAACCCGAAACGCGCGGTCCGATGTAGCATGGACGTCTAAAAAGGGCTTTTGTGTCTCAACTTGAGTTTTCACTTGATTCCAGGTAACTCATGTCAAGATACAGAAGATCTTTCTGGATCACTTCCGGACAGATCAACCGATTCTTTGGCTTTTTCAGGGTTCTTGCACAACCCTGGATGATCCAGGGAATCGGTCGACACCGGCTACAGGCCGAGGTGGCCCGCACTGTGATGTTTCCCCTTTTTTCTGAAAACAATTTTCAAATAAAGGGCAAAATCGTCTTTTCACAATCCAGCGACATCCTTAGGGTTAGCATAACAGAAACACTACAGTACGGGATAAGAACGGGCTACCTGTTCAGGTGCAGGTTCATCTGCATAGCCTTTTCTTATCTAACTGATGAGTTTCTGCTATCCTAACATAGACTCGGGTAACTAGAACAGTTGATCCTTGTCAGAAAACCTGTGAAATGTTGATTAACCTTTCACTCGACCTAACCAAACACTAGATAATGGTTAGGAGGAATTCTAGATTCCAAATCTAGAGTCAAAACACGAGTTTGGTTAATTCAGTGGTAATTCAGTGTCACAATACAGAACAACTGTAAAAGCGATTCACACACCTGAGATTTGACTCTCTTTGTCAAGTTCTCAAAACAAAGCCGAATGCTGAAACATTGGCATATGTTTGATTGTTTAGCATATGGCATTTGCTTGCAAAAACACCCCTGGGTTAATAATCTGTTAATTCACGTAAACAAGACAATAACAAACACTTTGTCTGTTATTAACCTGTTGCTTGTTATCTTTCTACACCTGTTTGCCATGCGGGTCGGGCCTGACCCCTAGGCCGAATAATATTAGGGTTCAACGCCCTAATCATCGAGCACAGGGTCCAATACCCTAATCAACACTCACAGGGTCCAACGCCCTATTCAGTGAGAGCGTTCATTGAATTTCAGTTCTTCGGTCTTTTCCCTAAACTCACGGTGAGTTAGAGTGGAATAATAACCGAACGCGAAACGACTGGAATTCGACCCTTTTGCAATTTGTATTTATTGTTTTTGAGAGCATTGTAAGGATTCTATTTGGTGCATTTTATTCTGTAAGAATTCCAGTCGGTGAGCGAACGGTCCGAGAGTCGAATTAATCGAATCGGTCTAATGCTTGCCCAGACACAAGTAATCCAAGATATCGCGGTTCTGGTTCACGCAGGGATTCAACCTCCATGGTTCGATGAACTGTAATGCAAGATTGTGAACCAATTCCCCGACATATAGATTTACTTCTCTCCCGGCTTCTCAACCGACATCGTTTGGTTCATCGAATATCCGGTGTCAAAACGTGCGAGCCGAGTGCAGCTTAATTCACGCGGTAAATAATAAAACATGCAAGCCTAGCAAACCAGAGTACCGAAAGGGCGTGCGGGATATAGGCCCGCACGTAACATGAACCCCCGAACACGGATTTTCCGGTTCCGCACAGATCAATGCCTTAACAACAAACTAGGTGTTCCATACCCCTAGACCCAGGGTAACTTATCCGCCCTCGACCTTCGGGTCGTAAAATGATAAGTGGCGACTCCTTCTCTCACGCGTGTCCGACGCGCGTCCCCGCGGGAAGGTGGACGTTCCGACCAAGCCGCGCGATCCAAAAGCGCGCGATGCGGGCCCCGACGAGAGTCCACATTCGGGTCCGTACAGTCATTACCGAGGAAAGATCAATATTGGGAATACGAGGAGTTTGTCATCCACTCCTTCCAGGATAGCTTGTCAGGATCGGCCCTCGATTGGTTCATGTCACTGAAGGCTGAGGACATCCCGACGTGGGAGGATCTCTCCCGGAAGTTCACCGACCAATACCGATATTGCGCGGAGACGCCTCCTACTCTTCTAGAATTGAGCACGAAAGAAATGGCGCGGGGCCAAAAGTTCGAGGAGTATGCCGCCAAATGGCGTGCCCAAGCTGCAAAGCACATTCCCTCAATCAGCGAGGCGCAGCAGATCCAATTGTTCCACTCCACACTGAGAGGAGTGTACTATTCACACCTGTTGGCGCACACTTCATCGTTCTCCGACCTCATCGAGGCCGGAAAGAAATTGGACTTGGGCATCAAGCTCGGAAGAATGGAGGACCCCACCAGCAAAGGAGAGGAGTCGTCTAAGAAGGTCCCCGCGACCTCATCATCCTCAAGCGGGAGAAGGGGAAAGGAAATTTCGGTGAATACCATCAACACCGCGCAACAGGCCCCCCAGCAATATTCGATGAACTACACGGCGGCGCCTCCCGTAGCTCCCTCGTACACCCCGCAAGCACCCCAATATCGGCCTCAAGCCCCTACTGTGCGCACCCGAATTTCATCTCGTCGGGGCACGCATGCGCGCGCCTAAGCAAACGCGGCTTGGGAGTGTCCACCTTCCCGGGGACGCGCGACGGACGCACGTGAGAAGGAGTCGCCACTTGCTATTTTACGACCCGAAGGTCGAGGGCCGGCAAGTTACCCGGGTCTAGGGGTACTGGGTACACCTAAATGCTAAGGCAATGGTCATACGGAACCGAAAATTCCGAATTCGGGGGTTCTATTACGTGCGGGCCTATATCCCGCACGCCCTTTCGGTACTCTAGCTTGCTAGGCTTGCCAATTTGTTTATTTACCGCGTGATTTAGGGTCGCACTTGACTCGCCCGTTTTGACACCGTAAAATCGATGAATCGATTAAGTTGGGCCAAGAATCCGAAAGATGAGTAGGCTTGTGAGTCAAGGAATCGGCTCGCTATCTTAGCGTTACAGTTCATCGAACCATGATGGTCGATTCCCTGCGCGAACTAAGACCGCGAGTATTCGAGCTTACTCATCCTTTGGGTGATGATAGACCAACTTAACCAATTCTACACTCGGACCTCTCGCTCGCCGATCGGGGATCCTTACAAATGAATGATTGAATATACCAATAAAATCCTTACAATGTTCCATCGAATAATTGCAGAATACAACTGAATGAAATAAATGGATCCCGATCGGTTTACATTGGGCCAATATTCCGCTCCGGCTCACCGTATGTTTTTTTGAATGACCGATAAATAAATTAAGGCAACGCGGGCTCAGAGAGCCGGGGGTCGGGTCCAATCGAACCGACGGTTTGCAGGAGAACCGATTAGTGCCCACTGTAACCGTTGGACCGATCGAGCTCCCGGGTGATATCTAAACACGTTTCACGCGCTCAATCCAAATCAGCCTTCCACATAGGCCGTATTCGGAGTGTGACGGTGAATCGAGGCTAGATCCCATTCCGCACTCGGGTTGCACGCGCTCGGTGAGTTAAGAGGCGTTGGACCTCGTGTTCGGTGATTTGGGGCGTTGGACCCCATGCAACACGTGACCTATGGGTTCGGGCCCGAACCGCAATAAATCATCAAAAGCAAGAATAAAACGGAAGAAAACTGATGTAACTGACACGATACAGAAAGCAACTGACAATTGTCGGTGAATACAGACAAGTGGTATATTAAGTCGAATGTACGTGATTTAATCAGTTATTACCCGTGGTTGATTGGCAAACAATGCATCTAACCTAGGCAAACGTAGAGGGCGGGCTAGGATAAGGTTCTAAGCCGATTACATGTGTGTGTTTGTTTTATGACTCTTATTCAGTTAAGTGTCACTGCGGTTTCACTGAATTAGCCAAACTCGTGTTTTGACTCTAGATTGGAATCTAATATTCCACCTATCCATTATCTAATGTTTGTTTAAGTCAAGTACATGATTAATCCGGTTCTTCGTCTTTTTCAACTGAAATAAAAAGGTTCACCACCGAATCTACGATAGGAAGATAGAAACACCGAAAGTGAACGGAATGGGCCGTACGAATGAAACTCGCACCCGAACGGGCCGCCCCTTTCCGTCCATAGATCGAGGTGTTTCCGACTCCCTAAAGCCTAGGATATCGATGAATCACGGAATGACGACTATGCCCTTGAGTGGTAAAACATGTGATGTTCATATATAAATTAAAGATCGTGTGACACGAAGAGGTCTAAAGAGGACTCGCGCATCTCGACTCGAGCCGCCTCAAATTGGGCCCGGATTCGAGTCATAGTACGCGAGTACTTGCTTGACACGATTCTATTCGTGTTACACGTCTCGATATTTTGAAATTATGAGCTTTTAAGGAAAAGGGCATTTCCGCCGTTCCATGAACCATCGATACGTTTACGAATTAATATTCAATTTGTCCAATTATTTAGTCCGAGTGATTTAATTAATCAAATGATGCGTCCCATTTCTCGTTTGTGGAATGGTTTAGTGATTGAGGAGTTAAACCTTGATTATTATGGGCTAATGAGATGATTGTTCGGGGTTAATGCGCCTAACATGTAAATTAATCGTGAAGCTAATGATTTAAACAAAAAATATAATTGCAATCAATTACAAGAATCGGTTTTAATCGTTTCTTGCATGCGTAAGACGCCAAACATAATAAGAACACACATTTACAAAGTCGATGCCACCATGGTCTTGGAATCACAAATAAACATGTAATACAAACACAAACATGATATATAATGGAATCAATAAAATGGCATCGGCACGAAAAACGAGGTAAATCGTAAACGTAATAAACATGAAAACAGAGTTGGATCAGGGTCAAGGGGTCTATTTTGGATCTAGATTCAGTTTGGAGAGGGCTAAATTAGACCCAAAAAAACAGTGTAATCTGATTTGTCGAATATACGAAAAGTTCGGTAAATAATTTGTATTTGGAGTTTCAGCGCCCATAAAAATATGAAATTTTGTGTGGAACCTTAAAATAACATCAGGAATGTGTGGTAAAAATTTCAGTTCATTTTGAAGTCGGATGGTTCGCGAGATCTATCAAAATCAGACCGGAAACACCGAAATAACGGGTAAACATTTTTTATCCGGAGATCCAGTACACAGAAAAATCTGAAATTTTGTATGGGGACTTAAAATAACATCAAGTGTCTGTGGTAAAAATTTCAGCTCATTTCGAACTCGGATGGTTCACGAGACATATCAAAATCTGGCCGAGAATACCGAAATAACGGGTAAACATTTTTTGTCCGGAGATCCAGTTCACAGAAAAATCTGAAATTTTGTGTGGAGACTTAAAATAACATCAAGAGTCTGTGATAAAAATTTCAGCTCATTTAGAACTCGGATGGTTCACGAGACATATCGAAATCTGGCCGAGAATACCGAAATAACGGGTAAACATTTTTTATCCAGAGATCCAGCGCCCAGAAAAATCTGAAATTTTATGTGGGGACTTAAAATAACATCAAGAGTCTGTGGTAAAAATGTCAGCTCATTTCGAAGTCGGATGGTTCACGAAGTTGCTCAAGGGCCAAACCCGGGATCTAAAGAAAATCATGCGACATGAGCCCCTAACACCCCATATCAAACAAATATCGAAGAACCTAGCTTCACTAAGTCATAGAGGAGTCTTACCTAGCCTCGGAAGACGAGGAAGGAGTCGGAGAAGTGGCCGTGGGAGTCGCAAGACTCGGCTTGAAGTCGCGGAAGTGAGCAATCCGAGAGAAAACAGCCGCGGCTAGTCTCGGGAGAACGGCTTGGCACGCGAGCTCCGGGCACGGCACGGTGCAAGGTCGGGCTCGTTGGACTCCTAAGAGGTAGAACTAGACGAGCACGGGCAGACCCGAGCGTGCCGAGCCCTGGACAAGCTCGAAAAACGTGAGAGAAGTTCGGGTATGAACACGGAAAACCCGGTAAGTGAAAAAACAATGAAACGGAGGTTGTGCACGGTGGATCGGCCCTCGGATCGTGACCACCCCTTCATGAGAGAGGGTGAGGGTCGTGAGGAACCCTTTGAACGTGATGGCACGACTCTTCGAAGTCGCGGGAGAAAATGGCACGTCGAGGAGCTCGGTTGCACGCGGCTTGGAGACTCGGGACCCGATTACAACTTTGGCTGGAAAGTGATGTTAGGGACCTCAAATGGAAAATCTAAGCCCGGAAACGGGCTTAGGGGATGGAAAATAGGTAGGCTAGGGAGTTTGGTGATTTTTGGCTTAAGTCGGGTGGGGTGGTTACCGGAATACCGGGTGGTTTTCCGACGGTTTTGGCCGGTTTCGGCCTTGGCAAGGAGTGGTACGAGCTGTGGGAGTGGGCTGAAAGTTGAGAGGATTTTAGAGGGAGATTGGCTTGAGAGAGAAGGAGAATGAAGAAGTGATTAGATTAGTGAGGCTTGGAGCTTATAAAGGATGCCTTAATGGTGTGTTCAAGTGAGACTAATTGCGGTTTTGAGGTGATTAGTGGGCTGCCGAAAATTTAAGGGGAGGTTAGGGAGGGGAAGATGTCAAATGGAGTATAGGGGAAGCAAGAGGTTGAGTGATGGATGTGATGGATGGATGGAGGGAGGTGATGGATGGATGGAGGGAGGTGATGGATGGGGGGAAAATTCAAAATGTGCGGTGGGAGAGCATTGGAGCCGCCGGCCATGGGGGCTTGAGCCGTGGCTTGGGGCTGTCAATTCGAGCCGAGGGTTGAGCCGTGGCTTGGGGTTGAGCCGCGGCTTGATGGCTTGGCTTGGCTTGGCTGTGGGTCCCATCCGATTAGGAGAAAAGCCGGCAAACGCTTGAGACTTGATTGAGCTTGCATCCGATCTCCGATGTCCAATTAATTTGAAGATTTGGAATGCTTGAACTACGAGGATTTGAATGAGTCCAATATCGCCATACGTCGTGTGAACGAGCGTTCGGGCGATATGGCGCCCCGGGAGTCGGTTTTGCCATGTTTGGACGTTCGGAGTGGAATTTAACACCCCTTGACCTCCGATTGATCTCTGTGCCTTCTTGCATTCGTTTTGGCGATCCTTTTGCCTCGTGGGGGATCGTTGGCCCGTTGTCCTCGGTCGGGGACCGTTGGCCCGGGAAGGCCTATGGACTTCGACCGGGATTCTCTCAGTGTGCCCTGAATGCTTTGAGGTGCTCGGGGATTATTGTGAGGTGCTCGGAGATCGTTGTGGTCTCTGCTTTCCGTGGAAATACCCGAAGGTTCCCCGGGAGGCGTTCGTGATCACTGAAACGTACTTCGGGAGATCGAGCCGAGCTCCGGAAGGTTGTCTGAAGCTTGTTCCCCGGCCCTGGTGGTCCCTGGGCGCCTGTAGACCCGTTTTGAGGGGCCGTTAGCTTGTCAGTGGAGCGAACCCCGGGAGCTCTGTCAGAAAAGGCGTCCGTGGGGGATCGGGGCGTCCCGACTTAAGCAGGATGTCCCCGAAGTGCGCCCGGACGTGTGATCGGTCATTTTGGCACTGGGAGGGATTTTTGGAGCCCCATATAGGGCACCTTTCGGTGCTTCGTTGACTCAGTGATGAATAGTGCCACAGTGCCAGCTCCGTTGTTTTCGGGATTCCTCGTTCGTCTGTTCTTCTGACTGCTTTCTTCCGCCTTTCTCGGTGGACCGTGTTTTTCTTTATTGTTCATGACCCCGTGCCCGCCTATTTGCCTCCGATTGCCGGGCGATGAATAGTGTCCCGAGCTTCAGTCGGGAATCCTTGTGCGGGAAGCCGGTGGACCAAAATGGGGTGCTGACACCTACCCAATCAATCTACTATTCCGCACTGCCGCCTCCACCCCTACCTGCGGTGTCATCGCCCGTCGTCCATCATTATGCCCCTGCTCCATCTCAAGCCCCTCAACATCAACCTCCGGCTCCTAAGACTACTCAACCGGCGCAACGGGCCCCGCCCCCGCAAGGTCAACAGACCGGTGCAGCGCAACCACGACCCCGCAAACAGTACCCGGCCCTGCCGGTCCCACTTTCCCACATCTACCGACAAATCCGTGACAAGGTTGGGACAACGACGCCTAGCCCAAGCTTTGATCCCACCATCCAAGATCAGAGCAAGCGATGCGAGTACCACCAAGGGGCACCGGGACACACCATAGACAACTGCTGGAAGTTGAGGGAGAAGATTCAAGAGATGATCAATGCAAAGGAGCTCATATTCAATGCTGTAAGGTCTCCGAACGTACAGGCCAATCCTCTTCCTGACCATGGGTTGGCTCCGGGGCCTTCCATCAACATGATCACCGTGTGCACGTCAAGCGAGGACGAAGGCAAACAAGATGGGTTCTCTCCCGTTGTGATTGAATACGTACCGACGGAAGTCGCAGTCGGGTTCACCGGGGTAGACGCGCCTCATGCCCCGCTTGTCATAGACGTCCCCACCCGGGAGCCATACTCGAACGATAGGGTCCCCTGGACCTATGAGGGAAGTGTCGGGAGGCTAGAGCAACAATTCGGTGTCATGGGCATAACCCGCTCAGGGCGGCTATATGAGAACCCGGCGACCACCGACAAAGGGAAGGCGCCCGTCACTGGGGAGGAGGCGAGGCCTAGCGCCCTGCCTGCTTCGTCCAAGAAAGTGACAGAGGAGGAGGCCGAAGCCTTCATGAAAGTCATCAAAGCAAGCGAGTATAAGGTGGTGGAACAAATGGCCAAATCTCCAGCCCACATCTCATTGCTCGCCCTCCTACTCGACTCGGAACCTCACAGGGAGGCCCTCATGCGGGTCCTCACGGCTGCGCAAGTCCCCAAAGGGACGCCCCCGGACCGGATAGAGGAAACCATCAACTCTATTTTCTCCAACACCATCTCGTTTTCGGACGATGAGCTCCCCTCCTAAGGATGCGCACTCCCGGGCACTGCACATCGTCTGCAAGTGCAACAACCATATCGTGGGCCGGGTCATGATCGACAACGGTTCCGCGCTCAACGTATGCCCGGTGACCACTTTGAAGCAGATGAATGTGGATCTCAACCGCATCCGTCCTAGCAAAACCGCGGTCCGGGCCTTCGATGGTTCGAGGAGAGAGGTAAACGGTGAGATCGACCTCCTCATAGATATCGGCCCATGCTCCTTCAGCGTCACATTCCAGGTATTGGATATCCCAAACGCCTTCAGCCTACTCCTTGGAAGGCCCTGGATCCACTCGGCCGGCGCTATCCCGTCCTCACTGCATCAGAGGGTGAAATTCATCGTCGAGGAGAAGATCATCACGGTTAAAGGTGAGGAGGATTACGCCATCTATAAGGAGACGGCGGTTCCCTACATCAGTGTCGGGGACGACGAAAACCTGCCCTTCCACTCCTTTGAGACCATCTCCGTTATTCGGGATTAAAGAAGGGTCAGACCCTCCAACGCCAACCGCATGATAGGGAAGGTCCTTTTGCGACACCATTACAATCCCGGCACGGGCCTTGGGGCGCGCGGGCAAGGAATCAACCGCCCCATTGAAGTTGAAGCGTACAAGCATAGGAGGGGACTTGGTTTTCGCCCCTCCTGCCATGAAATTATTGAGGCCCGCCGGGGCAATCACCTCCACCGCCTCGCCACGCACTATGGTAGGCTCCACAGGGGCATTCCAGCCCCCCCGCTGTCACATTTCTTCCCCGGGCCTCCACTCATCATCGGGAGCACCTCTGACGGCCCTTCCTCAGACTTCGACGACGCGACTGACACCTTGCCAACCGTGTATGCCGTCACCGAGGAGATTCCTTCAGGGGTTCACATCCGCCCGGCGCAGGAAGACGAGGAGCTTAACAATTGGACCTCAGTCCTGCGCTACTCAGCTGTGATCGCCGATGTGTAAGATTTATCTATGTATGAGATGTTTCCCGCGTGTCAGCGTAGCCGTAGGCCACACGACGGAAGAGGGAACTCTGTTATGGCTTCGTGATCCTCACTATCAATGAATTCCCTATATGCATTTTTTTGAATCCTTGTCTATTCCACTCTCTCTCCCTTACTCTTTTGTTCATATCATTCTAAATTTCTCTAAGACAATTCTTTCAACTCTCCAGGCTCCACTCGAATCCAAATCTTCGATGCGTTGATTCGAACCCATCCGAAGAAAGTCTCGGAGAGCCCGGACCCATATACTTCGGGGAAGGGCTCGACGAAGACAGTCTAGTGCCTGAGATAGAAGAGAGTTTGCGCCGCCTCGAGGATCGCCAACTCACCTCGCTCGAGCCAACAGAAGAGATCAACGTGGGTACTCAAGAGGAGCCCCGCATCCTAAAGATCGGCACAAGCCTCGACCCAACACAACGGGTCCGAATGATCGATTTATTGACCAAGTATCAAGAAGCTTTTGCCTGGTCCTACGCCGACATGTCGGGGCTAGACCCGTCAATAGTGAAGCACTTCCTCCCGCTGGACACCAAGAAGTTCCCGCCCAAACGACAACAATTGCGACGGCAACGGGCAAGCCTCCTTCTCCGCATCAAGGAGGAGGTTGTCAAGCAGATCAACGCGGGCTTCCTCGAGGTCTGTAATTATTCTGAATGGGTTGCAAACATCGTGCCGGTTATGCCCTTGGATGATAAAATTGCGATGTTCGTGTATAAATTGGAGATCGCGTCACACGAAGAAGTCTAAGAAGGACTCGCGCGTCTTGACTCGAGCCGCCTCAAATCGGGCCCGGACTCGAGTCATAGCACGCGAGTACTCGTTAGACGTCTATTCTATTCGTTTTACACGTCTCGGTGTTTTGAAATTGTGATCTTTTAAGGAAAAGAGCATTCCCGCCGTTTCGTGAACCATCGATGCGTTTACGAATTAGTGATCGATTCGTCCAATTATTTAGTCCAAGTGATTTAATTAACCGAATGATACGCCCAGTTTCTCCCATTCGTGAAATTATTCGGTGACGATGACCTTGTGTTATGGGTATTATGGATTTAACGAACAATGGTCTGAAGTCTACACGTCTATCATGTGATTATCACATAGCCAATGATAAAACACGAACATCAATACACATAATTCCAAGGGATGATTCTGATCGTATCTTACATGCATAATACGTCAAATACGATAATAACACACGTTTTAATCACATCGATGCCGCCATGGTCATAATCACGCAAAAGAGCATACGAACATGCACGAACAAAATATTTAAGAGGAATCAATAAAACGGCATCGACTCAAGTGATAACGAAACGGATAAAACACGGGAATCGGCCCATCTCGAGGCGAAAGAGGGCCTCCCGGACTTGTGTGGTCCAAGGAATCTCTCGGCCGTATTCCATCAAGAATGACCGAGAGCTTCCGTGGCTCACACGGGTCGGGATGATCTCTTCGGCCCCGATTTGGATCTTTTCCTATCATGGCACATGAGCTTATGCATCATACGGGTATGATATGAGCACATAAATGGAATATGATGGACGTACGCGCATGGAAATGCATGAGGAAGTCCGGATCTAGAAGAAAAATAGCAACTTTCATGCTTTCCGGTTTATAAATCACATTAACACTTCATAACAAGCAAACATCGAGGATCCTAGCTTCTCTAAGTCGTAGAGGAATGTTACCTAGCCTCGGAACACGAGAAAAGAGTCGGAGAAGTGGCAAAGGGAGTCGGGAGACTCGGTTGGAACGAACAGACCCGAACCGGGCAGTCGGGTCGACTGGCAGACCCGACTGGCAGTCTGGCTTGTCGGGGCTGTACCGATTGATCAGGATGGAATTTTCGCGCGGGGCCAGTTGCGTTGGATTCCCAAGAGACTAAGGATCGCTCCTGTGGTGGTTTCGGGAGGAGAGCATGCGTAGATTTTCCGGAAATCAAAAACAAAGTCGGGTCAGTAAAAAAAGGACAGACCCAGTCGGGTCAAAACAGACCCGACTGGCACCCGATGAAGAAACGGCTCCACAGGAGGCTCCCGGTGGTCTTTTGATGCAAGGTCGGTGGCATTGGACTCCTAACTGAGTGAGGAGCACGGTGATGGGTGGCTCGTAGCGAGATTCAACCCGAGCTGACCTGTGCGTCCCTGCAAAGTTCGGGTTAGAAAAGACGACCAGAGGAAAAAACCTGACCGGCACCCGATGAAGAAACGACTCTACGGGAGGCTCTCGGTGGTCTTTTGGTGCAAGATCGGTGGCATTGGACTCCTAACTGACTGAGGATCATGCTTGAAGTGGTTTCATGAGGATTGGACATATCGATTTTCCTGAAAGATGCAAAGAAAACCGGGAAAAACTGGAAAAATCTGTGAAGGGAGGAAAGAGAGAAAAGGCGGTGGTGCACGGTTGAACGGCTCTCGGCACGCGACCACCTTGTCACGAGGAAGAGTGAGGGTCGTGAGGAACCCCTAGGAAGTGATGGCACGACTCGCCATGGTCGTGGGAAGAAATGGCGTGCCGAGGATCCCGGGGTGGCTATGGAAGCCCATCTCTGTACTGTTTCTGTTACCTGCTGAAACGGTGTGTTGGAGGCTTCGAATGCTAAAACTAAGCTCGGAAATGGATTTAGAAGGTCGAAAACATGTGGGGTAAGAAGTTTGGTCAAGGCTCGGGCAAAGTCGGGGGGGCGGGACTCGCCTAGGAACCGGGAAAGTTCCTAGAGACCCGATTCTGAAATGTTCTAGATCTGCATGCTGGGAGCTTCAAATGCCGAAACTAACACCGGAAATAGACTCGGGAGGTCAAGTACGTGTGGGATATGAAGTTTGGTCAAGTTTGGTTAGGGTTGAGTGGCGGTCGCCGGAAAACGGTTGAGTTTTCCGGTAATTTTGGCCTTGAACCGGGCTGTTCTTGGGTTGTGCGATTTCTGGAAAATGCTGAAGTTGAGAGGGCTTAGAGAGGGTTTCCTAGAGTGAGAAAGCTAGAGAGATGATGGAAGTTGAGTTGTCTTTAAGTTAATGACCAAATGGACTTATAAATGCAAGCTTAATGACAAGATTGAGTGAAGTTAAATGCAATTAAATGGTGCTTAGGGCATCCGAATTTCTTAAGAGGGATTAGGGAGGGGAAGTTGTCTTGAAAAGGTTGATGGGAGTTGATGGATGGAAGAGTGGAGTTGATGGGTGTAAGAGTGGAGTTGATGGGTGTAAGAGATATTTGAAATGTGTGGTGGAGAGAGCTTCTTGAAGGATTGAGCCACCGAATTTGGGTTTTAGCCGCGGCTTGGAGTTTGAGCCGTGGCTTGGGGTTGAGCCGTGGCTTGGAGGCTTGGCTTGGCTGAGCTGTGGACCCCATTCGACTAAGAGAAAAGCCGGGAAAAGTTCGAGACTTGATTGAACGCGCGTCCGATCTCCGATGTCCAATTAATTTATGGATTTGGAATGCTTGAATGACGAGGATTTGAATGAGCCTAATATCGCCATGCGTCGTGTGGACGAACGTTCGGGCGACTCGGCGCCTCGAGAGTCGGTTTTGCCCTGTTTGGACGTTCGGAGCGGAGTTTAGCGTCCCCCCGGTCCCCGATTGCTCTTTGTGCATCCTAACATTCGTTTCGGTGACCCTTTTACCCCGTAGGGATCGTCGGCTCGTCGTCCCCGGCCGAGGACCGTCAGCCCGGGGAGGCCTAGGGACTTGTGACCGGGATTTTCTCAGTGTTCCCTGAATGTCTTGAGGCGCTCGGGGATCGTCGTGGGGTGCTCGAAGATCGTTGTGATCTCTGTTTTCCGTGGAAATGCTCCGAAGGTTCGCCGAGAGACGTTCGTGCCCACTGAAACGTAGCTCGGGAGACCGAGTCGAGTTTCGGAAGGTTGTCTGGAGCTTGTTCCCCGGCCCTGGTGGTCCTTGGATGCCTGTAAGCCCGTTTTGAGGGGCCGTTTGCTTGTCAGTGGGGCGAACCCCGGGAGCTCTGTCAGAAAAGGCGTCCGTGGGGGATTGGGGTGTCCCGGCTTAAGCAGGACGCCCCGGAAATGCGCCCGGACGTGTCATTGGTCACTTTGGCACTGAGAGGAATTTTTGGAGTCCCATATTGGGCACCTTTCGGTGCTTCGGTGACTCGGTGATGAATAGTGCCACAGTGTGAGCTCCGTCGTTTCGGGGATTCCTTGTTCGTTCGTTCTTCCGATGGCTTTCCTCCGCTTTTCTCAGTAGACCGTGCTCTTCTCCTATTGCTCATGACCCCATGCTCGCTTATTTGTCTCTGATTGCCGGGTGATGAATAGTATCCCGGGCCTCGGTCGGAAATCCTCGTGTGGGAAGCCGGTGGGACAAAATGGGGTGCTGACATGGGGCTCCAAAAATCCCTCTCAGTGCCAAAGTGACCAATGACACGTCCGGGCGCATTTCCGGGGCATCCTACTTAAGCCAGGGCACCCCGATCCCTCACAGACGCCTCTTTTGACAGAGCTACCGGGGTTCGCTCCACTGACAAGCAAACAACCCCTCAAAACGGACTTACAGGCACCCAGGGACCACCAGGGCCGGGGAACAAGCTTCAGACAACCTTCCGGAGCTCGGCTCGGTCTCCCGAAGTACGTTTCAGTGGTCACGAGTGCCTCCCGGCGAGCCTTCGGGGTATTTCCACGGAAAGCAGAGACTACAGCGATCTCTGAACACCTCACAATAATCCCCGAGCACCTCAAGGCATTCAGGGCACACTGAGAAAATCCCGGTCAAAGTCCCTAGGTCTTCCCGGGCCAACGGTCCCCGACCGAGGACGACGAGCCAACGATCACCCACGGGGCAAAAGGATCGCCAAAACGAATGCAAGAATGCACAAAGATCAATTGGGGGTCGAGGGGCGCTAAACTCCACTCCGAACGTCCAAACATGGCAAAACAGACTCTCGAGGCGCCGAGTCGCCCGAACGTTCGTCCGCACGACGCGTGGCGATATTAGGCTCGTTCAAGTCCTCGTCATTCAAGCATTCCAAATCCATAAATTAATTGGACATCGGAGATCGGACGCGCACCCAATCAAGTCTCAAGCATTTTCCGGCTTTTTCCCTCAATCGAACGGGACCCACAGCTCAGCCAAGCCAAGCCGTCAAGCCGCAGCTCAACCCCAAGCCACGGCTCAACCCCTCCAAGCTCGGCTCGCCCGCAATCAGCCGTGGCTTCTCCCCATGGCCGGCGGCTCAAGCATTCCCCACCACACAATTCAAATTTCCCTCACTTCTTTCACTTCCTCTTACACATCCATCACACCCATCACTCTTTCTCTTCCTTTCCCCACACTCAACATGACATCTACCCCTCCCTAATCCTCTTGGAATTTTCGGCAGCCACCCTAAGCAATTCGGCAGCCCATGCTTAGCCCTTAATCCGCAATCGACTCCCCTTAATCAAGCCATTAGCACATCCTATAAGTTCCCATTGATCATTAGACTTAATCACTCTCTCCATTCTCCTTCTCTCTCAAGCCAACTTCTCTCTAGAATCCTCTCAACCTCCAGCCCATACACAAGCTACGTCCCGCCCCTTGCCAAGGCCGAAACCGGCCAAAATCGTCGGAAAACCACCCGGTATTCCGGTAACCACCCGACCCGACTTAAGCCAAAAATCACCAAAGTCCATAGCCTACATATTTTCAGCCTCCTAAGTCCATTTCCGGGCTTAGATTTCCTATTTGAAGCCTCCAACACCGAGTTCTGATCGTGCGAAGAGTCGGGTCTCCTAGGCGTTACCGGGTGCATATCGGGTCTCCCGACGTGCCGTTTCTTCCCACGACTCCGGAGAGTCGTGCCATCACATTCAAAGGGTTCCTCACAACCCTCACCCTCTCTCATGAAGAGGTGGTCACGATCCAAGGGCCGATCCACCGTGCACAACCACCGTTTCGTTGTTTTTCAATTACCGGGTTTTCTGTGATCATACCTGAACTTTCTCTTACATTTTCGAGCTTACCCAGGGCTTGGCATGTTCGGGACTGCCCATAGTCGTGTAGATCCGTCTCTTAGGAGTCCAACGAGCCCGACCTTGCACCGTGCCGTGCCCGGAACTCACGTGCCTACCCGTTTTTCCACAAACTGCCGCGGCTGCCAACCTTTGGGTCACCCACCCGTAACCCTCCATCCGAGTCTTGCGACTCCCGCGGCCACCTGCCCGACTCTTTTCCTCGTATATCGGGGCTAGGTAACGTCCCTCTACAACTTAGAAGAGCTAGGATCTTCGATGTTTGTTCGCATGAAATGTTAATGTGACTTAGGGCACCCGAACGCATGAAAGACGTCGTTTTCTTTTCGGATCTTAGCTTCCATGCAATCCCATGCAACGTTACGATGTTTCATTCTTTTGCTACGTCCATATGTTATAAAATGCGTATGCCATGACGGGGAAGGGTCATGGTCGGAGCGGGAGAGATCTCCACGTCGAGGAGGAGCCACGAAGGCTCACGGATGACACCCATTGGAGGGCGCCGTGAGCCTTCCTAGGTCATCCTAGGACACGAGGCTCTCTCTCCTTCTTCGAATGTGTTCAATCCCCCACGTTTCAGTTTTTTTATCATGATATAACATGCATGCATAGCGTGAAACGATCCGAATCCGTGAGGATGAGACCGCCACAGACTCGAGGAAGCCCTTGAGCCTCTCGGCCAAACCTCACAAAGGGGGGCCTTGAGCCTCTTCGGTTCCCTAGGGTCCATGGCCCTCTCATCCTTCCCGACTTGACAATTTCTACGTTCGTAATGTCTCCCATGACGATTGAAATGTGATTGCATGACGGGAAAAGTTCAGAATCTAGGGAAAAGAGGCCTTAGAGGGCTCGGTGGTGCCAAAGAGCTCACGGCCACTCCTTTTGTGATGGGGCCGTGGGATCCTTGACTCATCCGAGACCTAGTGGCTCATTATACCATGAGACCGGGTGTTTCCCGTGATTGATTTTTGAATCTACCTCTAAATGAGTCCATCTCATTTGTTTGGTTCCTTTAATATATCGTTCGTGATGGTGTTATGTGATCATTTGTGCAATGAGAGCCATGTCAACATTGATATAATAAGAGGTGTTAATCTTGTGTGAACATGCGTGTTGCATGCAAAGGGACGGTCAAAAGCTGATACGGAAATCCATCAACACTTGTAGTGGGTCAATGGCATTCGGCCAACTATCCCTAAGGGATGGCCAAAAGCTCCGAGACCCCCTTCAAGTGAGGATCGGTCTCTATTATCATCTTAGATTCGTTCTTTGGAATTGTTTGTGGCTATGTTCCTCTTTAATTGATGGGTGAATCTAAAGTAAGTGTTAGACATGTTAGGCCCGGATAATTATCTATTGAAGTTGTAATCATGAAATGGAACAATGATGAACATCTAAGAATCTCACAAACGGAATAAACGGGACGTGTCAGTCGGCTAATCAAATCACTCGGACTAAATAATTGGACAAATTGATCATTAATTCGTAAGCGCATCGATGGTTCATGGAACGGTGGAAATGCCCTTTTTCGTTAAAAGTTCACAATTTCAAAATACCGAGTCATGTAACACGAATAGAATTAATGTTTATGGAGTACTCACGTGCCATGACTCGAGTCCGGGCCCGATTTGAGGCGGCCCGAGTCGGGGCACGAGAGTCCTTCTCAGACTCCTTCGTGTGACGCGATCTCCAATTTATACACGAACATCGCAATTTCATCATCCAAGGGCACAACAGTCATTCCTTGATTCACCGATACCCTAGGCGCTAGGGAGTCAGAAACACCTCGATCTATGGACAGAAAAGGGCTACCTGTTCGGGTACGAGTCTCATTCGCACAGCCTATTCCGTCCACTTTCGGTGTTTCTATCTCCTTATCGTAGATTCGGTGGGAAGCATTTTATTTCAGTTGCAAAACGCGAACAACCGGATTAATCATACATTCGGCCTAATCGAACCCTAGATAATGGATAGGCGGAATAATAGATCCCGATCTAGAGTCAAAACACGAGTTTGGTTAATTCGGTGAAACCTCAGTGACACTTAACTGAACAAGAGTCTTAAAATGAACACATACATGTAATCAGCCTAGTACCCTATTGTAATCCACCGTCTATGTTTGCCTAGGTTAGATACATTGTTTGCTAATCAACCCCGGTTAATAACTGATTAAGTCACGTATATTCGGCCTAATACACAATTCGTTTGTATTCACCGACACTTATCAGTAATTGTCAGTTGCTTTCTGTGTTGTGTCAGTTTTATCAGTTTTCTTCCGTTTTATTCTTGCTTTTGTTGATTTATTGCGATTCGGGCCCGAACCCATAAGTCACATGTTGCACGGGGTCCAACGCCCCAAATCACCGAACACGAGGTCCAACGCCTCTTAACTCACTGAGAGCGTGCAACCCGAGTGCGGAATGAGATCTAACCTCGATTCACCGTCACACTCCGAATGCGGCCTATGTGGAAGGCAGATTCGGATTGAGCGTGTGAAACGGGTTTAGATATCACACGGGAGCTCGATCGATTCAACGGTTACAATGGAAACGAATCGGTTTTCCTGCAAACCGTCGGTTCGATCGGACCCGACCCCCGGCTCTTTGAGCCCGCGTTGCCTTAATTTATTTGTCGGTCATTCAAAACACACGGTGAGCCGGAGCGGAATATTGGCCCAATGCAAACCGATCGGGGTCCATTTACTTATTCAATTGTGTTTTGTAATTATTCGAGAGAACATTGTGAGGAGTTCGTTTGTATATTCATTCGTGCACTTGTAAGGATCCCCGATCGGCGAGCGAGAGGTCCGAGTGTCGAGTCGATTAAGTCGGTCTACCGTTATCAAAGGATGAGTAAGCTCGAACAATCATGGTCTCGGTTCGCGCAGGGAATCGGCCATCACGATCCGAAGAACTGTAACGCTAAGATAGCAAATCGATTCCTTGACTCACAAGTTTACTCATCTTTTGGATTCTAGGCCCAACTCAATCGATTCATCGAATTTACGGTGTCAAAACGGGCGAGTCGAGTGCAACTTTAAATCACGCGATAAATAAATGAAATGGCAAGCCTAGCAAGCTAGAGTACCGAAAGGGCGTGCGGGATATAAGCCCGCACGTAACAGAACCCCTGAATCCGGAATTTTCGGTTCCGTACGACCATTGTCTTAGCATTTAGGTGTACCCCGTACCCCTAGACTCGAGTAACTTGCCGACCCTCGACCCTCAGGTCGTAAAATGGCAAGTGGCGACTCCTTCTCATGTGAGTCTGTCGCGCGTCCCCGGGAAGGTGGACACTTCCAAGCCGCGTCGCTTAGACTTCGCGCATGCGTGTCCCGACGAGATTAAATTCGGGTGCGCACAGATGGTATTGGAGAAGATGGAACTGACGGTCTCCTCTATCCTATCCGGAGGTGTTTCCTTTGGGACCTTTGCCGCGGTCAGTACCCGGAGGAGGGCCTCTCGGTGAGGTTCCGAGTTGAGGAGGAGAGCAAAGAGTGAGATGTGAGCCAGGGACTTGGCCATTTGCTCGACCACTTTGTACTCGCTCGCCTTTATAATCTTCATGAACGCTTCGGCTTCCTCTTCGGTCACCCTCTTGGATAGAAAAGGTGAGCTTTCGGGCACTGCCCCAACTTCCGTGGCGGGCGCCTTCCCTTTGTCCCTGATTGCTGGGTTCTCGTGCACTCGCCCCGAATGTGTCACACCCATGACACTAAACTGTTGCTCTACACTCCCGATGCCTCCTTCATAGGTCCAGGGGACCTTACTGTCTGAGTACGGTTCTCGAGCGGGGACATCCACGATTGTCAGCACCCCATTTTGGCCCACCGGCTTCCCACACGAGGATTCCCGATCGAAGTTCGGGGCACTATTCATCACCCGGCAATCAGAGGCAAATAGGCGGACACGGGGTTATGAACAGTGGGAGAAGAGCTAGGTCACTGAGAAAAGCGGAGGAAGGCCATCGGAAAAACGAACGAACAAGGAACCCCCAAAACGACGGGGCTGGCACTGTGGCATTATTCATCACCGAGTCATCGAAACACCGAAAGGTGCCCAATATGGGACTCCAAAAATCCTTCTCAGTGCCAAAGTGACCAACGACACGTCCGGACGCATTTCCGGGACAAGCCACATGAGCCGGGACACCCCAATCTCTCACGGACGCCTTTTCTAACAGAGCTCTCGGGGCCCGCTCCACTGACAAGCGGACGGCCTCCCCAAAACGGGCCTACAAGCACCCAGGGACCACCAAGGTCGGGGAACAAGCTTCAGATGACCTTCCGGAACTCGACTTGGTTTCCCGAGGAACGTTTCAGTGGTCACGAACGTCTCCCGGCGAGCCTTCGGGGCGCGTCCACGGAAAACGGAGATCACAACGATCCCCGGGCTAACGGTCCTCGGCCGAGGGCGACTAGCCAATGATCCCCCACGGGGCATAAGGGCCACCGAAACGAATGTCAAGATGCACAAAGAGCAATTGGGGACCGGAGGGCACTAAACTCCGCTCCGAACGTCCAAACAGGGCAAAACCGACTCTCGAGGCGCCGAGTCACTCGAACGTTCGTTCATGCGACGCATGGCGACATTAGGCTCATTCGAATCCTCATCGTTCAAGCATTTCAAATCTTCAAATTTATTGGACATCAGATGCCGGATGTGAGCTCAATCAAGTTTCAAGCATTTTCCGGCTTTTCTCTCAACCGAATGGGACCCACAGCTCAGCCAAGCCGAGCCATCAAGCCATGGCTCAACCCCAGCAGCCATGGCTCGTCCCCAAGCCACGGCTCAACCGCAACTAGCCGTGGCTGTTCCCCAAACCCGGCGGCTCCAACCCTTTTCCTTTTCCCACCACCACCCATTTCAAATCCCTCTTACACACTTACATCCATCCATCAACTCCCATCTCTTTCCATCAACTCCCATCAAGCCTCCACTCATAAACCCCACCCTAATCCCCTAGATATTTTCGGCAGCCCTAGCTTAGGCCCCTAAACCATGATTAAACTTCCCTAATCAAGCCGTTAGCCACTCCTATAAAGCCTCTAGCATCATTAGTTCTAATCACTTCTCCATTCTCACTCTCTCTCAAGCCAATCTCTCTCCAAAATCCTCTCAAACCCCAGCCCACTCCTACGTTTCCGTCCGGCCCTTGCAAAGGCCGAAACCGGCTAAAATCATCGGAAAACCACCCGGTATTCCGGTGACCACCCGACCCGACTTAAGCCAAAATCACCAAACTCCCTAGCCTACATATTTCCCACCCCCTAAGTCCATTTCCGGGCTTAGATTTTCGATTTGAAGCCTCCATCATCGCGTTCCGCCCACGCAAAGAGTCGGGTCCCGAAACCGTAACCGGGCGCATCCGAGTCTTCCGACGTGCCGTTTCTCCCTACGACTGCGGCGAGTCGTGCCATCACGTTCCAAGGGTTCCTCACAACCCTCACCCTCCCCCGTGAAGAAGTGGTCACGGTCTGACGGCCGATCAACCGTGCACAACCATCGTTCATCCGTTTCTCTCTTACCGGGTTCCTCACATTTTTACCGAACTTTCTCTCACGTTTTCGGGTTTGTTTAGGCCTTGGCACATTCGGGTCTGCCCACGGTCATCTAGATCCGCCTCTTAGGAGTCCAACGAGCCCGTCCTTGCACCATGCCGTGACCGGAGCTAGCGTGCCGACCTTGTTCTTTCCGAGTTGCCGCGGCTGCCATCTCTCGGGTCCTTCAACCCGTAACGTCCAAGCCGAGTCTAGCGACTCCCACAGCCACTTCCTCGACTCTTTTCCTCGTATATTGAGGCTAGGTAACACCTCTTCATAACTTAGAGGAGCTAGGACTCTCTATATTTATTTGCATGAAATGTTTATGTGGTTGGAAGACCCGAATGTATGAAGATGTTGCTTTCCCTATTAGATCCGGACTTCTCCATGCACGCCATGCATCGTCATGCATTTATTGTTCCTTATTACTTTCATACACCGTGAGAGCATGCATACGTAATGTGGCATGGCCAAATCTAGGAGAATGAGACGGTTATAGACTCGAAAGAGCCAAGGAACCTCTCGGCCAAGCCTCCTAGATGGGGAGCCGTGAGCCTCCTCGACTCCTTCGGGTCCATGACCGCCTCATCCTTCCGGATGGGGTCATCCTCGCGTTCGAAAAGGGTCCTAACCGAGGCTAACACACGACTAAGTGAGGGAAATGACTCGGAATCTAGGAGGGGGAGCCTTTGGGAGGTTCGGCTACCACAAGGAACCCACGGCCACCTCCTTGCAACGGGGGCCGTGAGGCTCCTTGGCCTATCCGAAGCCTTAGGGCTCCTCTTCCCGTGATGCCGTGTGATTCCCGTGCATTATTCTTAAGATTATCATGAAATGAGCTAATATTGTTTGTTGATTTCGTGAAAATGATGCTCTTTGAGTGTCTCATATGTTTATTTGTGCAAATTGGGTTTTTGTCAACGTCGATTTGGTGAAATGTGTGTTATTATCTCGTATGTGTCATTTGTTGCATGCGATGGACGGTTAGGAGCAACGTGAAAGACCTACCGAAGCTCAGGCCGGGTCAAGGAGTATTCGGCCACTCACCCTTGAGAGGTGGCCGAATCATCCGTGACCTCGTGGGAGTCTCGGTTGGCCTCTCCATTATTCCAAAGCCGGTCCTCGGAATTATTCTTAATTACATGCCCTTTTAATCGTTGCCCACGCGTTTATTACTTATTGGATATGCTAGACCCGAATCTCACCCGTCAAAACCGAAACCGCGACATGAAATAATAAATATCGAAAAAATCTTACGAACGGGGTAACGAGACGTGTCATTCGGCTAAGTAAGTCACTTGGACTAAATAATTGGGTAAATTGGTCATTAATTCGTAAACGCATCGATGATTCATGGAACGGCGTGAATGCCCTTTTTCATCAAAAAGCTCACAATTTCAAAATACCGAGACACGTAACACGAACAGAATTGATGTCTAGCGAGTACTCATGTGCTATGACTTGAGTCCGGGCCCAATTTGAGGCGGCCCGAGTCGGAGCACGCGAGTCCTTCTTAGACTCCTTCGTATGACGCGATCTCCGATTTATTTCCGAACCTTGTAATTTTATCCTCCAAGGGCATAATCGTCGTTACGTGATTCACCGATACCCTAGGCTTTAGGGAGTTGGAAACACCTAGAACTATGAATGAGAAAGGACAACCCATTCGGGTGCGAGTTTCATTCGCGCGGCCCATGTCATTCGTTTTCAGTGTTTCTTTCTTCCTATTGTAGATTCGGTGGGGATCATATTATTTAAGTTACAAAATACGAAGAACCGGATTAATCATACATTTGGCCTAATCGAATGCTAGATAATGGATAGGCGGAATGATAGATTCCAATCTAGAGTCAAGATACAAGTTTGGCTAATTCGTTGAAACCGCGGCGACACTTAACTGAATAAAAGTCATAAAACAAACATACATATGTAATTGGCTTAGAACCTTATCCTAGCCCGCCCTCTATGTTTGCCTGGGATAGATGCATTGTTTGCCAATCAATCACGGGTAATAACTGATTAAATCACGTATATTCGACTTAATACACCACTTGTCTATAGCCACCGACCATTGTCAGTTGCTTTCTGTATTGTATCAGTTTTATCAGTTTTCTTCTGTTTTATTCTTGCATATGATGATTTATTGCGGTTCGGACCCGAACCCACAGGTCACGTGTTGCACGAGGTCCAACGCCTCTTAACTCACCGAGCGCGCGCAACCCGAGTGCGAAATGGGATCTAGCCTCGATTCACCGTCACACTCCGAATATGGCCTATGTGGAAGGCGGATTTGGACTGAGCGTGTGAAACATGCCCAGATATCACCCGGGAGCTCGATTGGTCCAACGGTTACAGTGGGAACTAATCAGTTCTCCTGCAAACCATCGGTTCAATCGGACCCGACCCCCGGCTCCTTGAGCTCACATTACCTTAATTTGTTTATCGGTTATTCAAAACACACGGTGAGTCGGAGCGGAATATTGGCCCAATGCAAACCGATCGGGATCCATTTATTTCATTCAGTTGTATTCTGTAATTATTCGAGTGTACATTGTGAGGATCTTATTTGTATATTTACTCATATACTTGTAAGGATCCCGGTCGGTGAGCAAGAGGTCCGAGTGTCGAGTCGGTTAAGTCGGTCCATCGTCATCAAGGGATGAGTAAGCTCGAATAATCATGGTGATGCGTACCTCACGAAGGATTGTGAAACCCGACGACCAACTTGAATCGATTCCCAGATCGCCAAACACAGATTTAGATAAAGAGGATTATTGACCCGTTGTTTATAGAGAAACAAGAACCAACAATATCAAGACAAGGATTATCGACCCGTTGTTTATGAAGAAACAAGAACCAATAATATCAAAGTGTACCGAACAATCACAAGCTGTCACACTTGCTCGTTCGAAGGAGTTCAATGAAGAACAAAGGAGAAAATCTCACCAAAATACCAGAATAATCTACCTCTGATCAGCTACTCAGCCTCCTTTATATAAGCTTAGGAGAAACTGGAAACTGACAAACTAGGCAACTGGAATATCCTTAGTTTCCTAAAACCAGAAATAACAGAGGAAACTAAATAAAAGCTATCTAGAATAGTTGGCAGTCTTTCATTCCATCTTCAGCATCTCATGGCAAGTCAAGTGAATAAAGGCCTTTGGAGACCCAATTGAATTAGACTCCTCTTGGCCCAAAAAGCCCATCAGCAAGCTCTCCATAGCTTGTTGGATTTGTTTGGCCTTCGCCCGTGTGATTGGCCCACTCGGAACATGCAAGCCTCCAAGATCTTGTGCTTCGGTTCCCTCTTCACGAGTCCGACTTCCAAGCTCGTGTGTATCAACCTCATTCTCATGCCCATGATCCTCATCATTCTCCCTCTCTTCAAAAGGATTCGTCCTCGAATCGAAACCTACATTAATTGGAGAAAGATCAGAAACATTAAAAGTTGGGCTAACATTATACTCACCTGGTAAATCTATTTTATAGGCATTATCGTTTATCTTGGCTACGACTTGGAATGGTCCAATTCCTCGTGGACTCAATTTGGATTTCCGTTGGTTTGGAAATCTTTCCTTTCTCATATGAACCCACACCCAATCTCCTGGCTCAAAAATCACTTTCTTCCGTCCCTTGTTGGCACGTTCAGCATATTGTTTATTCTTCTTCAAGATATGTTGCCTCGCTTCTTCATGAATCTTTTTCACCATATCTGCCTTTTTCTTTCCGTCAAGACTAGAAATCTCACTCATAGGCAAAGGAATTAGATTCAAAGGTGTTAATGGATTAAAACCATACACAATCTGAAATGGTGAAAAGTTAGTAGAAGAATGTACTGTACGATTATAAGCAAACTCAATAAACGGTATACAATCTTCCCAAGACTTCAAATTCCTTTTTATGACTGTACGAAGAAGAGTGGACAATGTCCTATTAACCACCTCAGTTTGCCCATCCGTTTGGGGATGACAAGTAGTTGAAAATAATAATTTAGTTCCTAACTTCCCCCACAGGACGCGCCAAAAATGACTCAAGAACTTAGCATCCCGATCGCTAACTATGGTCTTAGGTATTCCATGCAATCGCACTACCTCCCTAAAGAACAAATCAGCAATATGTGTGGCATCATCAGTTTTGCGACATGGAATAAAATGAGCCATCTTAGAAAATCGATCCACAACTACGAAAATGGAATCTCGTCCTTTATTAGACCTAGGCAATCCTAGGATGAAATCCATGGATATATCAGTCCAAGGCTCATTAGGAACAGGTAAAGGCATATACATTCCATGGGGTTTGACTGTTGATTTCGCCTTCTTACAAGTAATACATTTAGAGCAAATTCTCTCCACATCTCTCTTCATATGCGGCCAAAAGAAATGTTCTCTCAAAATATCCAAAGTCTTAACTACCCCGAAATGACCCATAAGACCTCCCCCATGCGACTCAAGCACAAGTAATTCACGCATAGAAGAATTAGGAATGCACAGCTTATTCTCCCTAAATAAGAATTCATCGTGCTTATAGAACTTACCAAATGCACCCTTTTCACATGCACTATATATAACACCAAAGTCAGAATCTTGTATGTACAACTCCTTAAGATGTTCAAACCCAAGAAATTTAGCATTTAGAGTAGAGATAAGTACATACCTCCGTGATAATGCATCAGCTACCACATTTTCGCTTCCTTGCTTGTACTGAATCACGTATGGAAACATCTCTATGAATTCGACCCATTTGGCATGTCTCCGATTCAGCTTGTTTTGCCCTTTCAAATGCTTCAATGATTCGTGGTCCGTGTGTATGACAAATTCCTTCGACCACAAGTAGTGCTGCCACGTCTCCAAAGCGCGGACCAAAGCATAGAGTTCTTGTCATATGTAGAATAATTCAAAGCGGCTCCATTTAGCTTCTCACTAAAGTAGGCAATCGGTCGTTTTTCCTGCATCAAAACAGCACCTATACCAATCCCGGAAGCATCACATTCAATCTCGAAAGTTTTCGAAAAATCAGGTAAAACCAATAAAGGTGCAGAACAAAGCCTTTCCTTAATCAAATTAAATGCTTGCTCTTGCTCTACTCCCCATTTGAAACCTATATCTTTCTTAACCACTTCTGTCAATGGAGCAGCCAAAGTACTAAAATCCCGCACAAATCGCCTATAAAAACTAGCTAGACCATGAAAACTTCTTACCTCGGTTACGGATTTCGGCGTCGGCCAATCCTTAATTGCTTTCACCTTTTCCTCATCAACCTGAATACCCTTGGAACTAACAACAAATCCCAAAAACACCACTTGATCCATGCAAAATGTACATTTATTCAGGTTAGCATATAATTCTTCATGTCTCAATACCTGAAGCACGCATCGCAAATGATGAATATGATCCTTCAAGCTCTTACTATACACCAAGATATCATCAAAATATACAACTACGAATTTTCCAATGAAAGCACGCAAAACATGATTCATGAGCCTCATGAAAGTACTAGGCGCATTAGTTAACCCGAATGGCATAACTAACCACTCATACAAGCCATGTTTTGTTTTGAAAGCCGTTTTCCACTCATCACCCTCTTTCATCCTAATCTGATGATATCCACTTTTCAAGTCTATTTTTGTAAATAACGTGGAACCATGCAATTCATCCAACATGTCATCTAATCGAGGAATGGGATGTCGATACTTTACCGTGATTTTGTTTACAGCGCGGCAATCAACACACATTCGCCAAGTACCATCTTTCTTTGGCACCAGCAACACCGGGACCGCACAAGGACTCATGCTCTCACGCACATGCCCTTTAGCTAAAAGCTCGTCCACTTGCCTTTGAAGTTCCTTTGTCTCCTCCGGATTAGTTCGATATGCTGGCCGGTTCGGAATTGCGGCTCCTGGCACAAAGTCGATTTGATGCTCAATTCCCCTTATTGGTGGCAAACGATTGGGTAACTCCGTGGGAAAGACATCTCCAAACTCTTGCAAAAGAGAGGTAACACAACTTGGCAAAGAATAATTAAGGTCAGAAAAATAAGCCTCCTTGTAAACAAACAAGATCATTGGGCGATTAGCTTTGAATGCACTCTTGATCTCTCTTTCTTTTGCATAGAAACTCATTTTTTTCTCTTTTCTCTCAACTAACTCTTTCCTCTCATCTATAGCTGAACTCTCTTTCTTTTTACTATCTCGAATTTCTTCCTCTCTAGTCTTACCAGTTTCCTCTCTCACTTGCTCACTCTCTTTTTTTCTTTCAATCTCAGCTTCTACATCACTTTTCTCACAAATTGATCTCTTGATTCGGAGTTGACCCTCATACACCTGATAAGGTGTCAATGGAACAAGTGTCACCTTTCTACCATCATTGACAAAAGAGTATCGATTCTTATACCCATCATGTATTGCCTGTCTATCGAACTGCCATGGCCTCCCAAGCAATATATGACTAGCATGCATGGGCACTACATCACAAAGAACTTTATCCTTGTATCTCCCAATTGTAAAGGAAACCAGAACTTGCTTGTTCACCTTCACTTCTCCACTTTCATTCAACCATTGCAGCTTATATGGCCTAGGATGCTTCAATGTACGCAATCCCAACTTGTCAACAAGTAATTTACTAGCCACATTCACACAGCTACCCCCGTCAATGATCAAACTACATACCCGATCCTTCACTTAGCATCTAGTGTGGAATATATTTTCCCTTTGCACATCATCTCTCTCTTCTTCCTTAATTTGTACATTCAGTGCTCGCATGATTACTAAGGCATTCCCCTCAGCAGCATATTCATAATCACTACTAGAATCATCTTGTGTTGGCATTGAATCACTTTCCTCCTCTTCAGTTTCAATTTCCCCACTATCTAGCATGATCATTGCCCTTTTATTTGGACATTGAGAAGCAATATGCCCAGACCCCAAACACCGAAAACATTTGATATCTCTATTCTTTTGAGGTTGGGATGTAGAGTTACCTCTCTCCTTGTTGTCCCCTTGACTCTTGCTCATGCTCTTTTCAGCATTCGATTTGGGTTTCTCTACTGGTCTTGAGCTGGCACCCCATTTCGACTTCCAATTTGAAGATCCTGAATAAGAATCGCCCTCATGCTTGGCTGGTCTCCCTCTCTTGAGTTGCCGTTCTACTTTCATGGCCATGCTAACCATCTCTTCTATCTCCACATAATGTTGCAACTCCACCACATTAGCAATTTCTCGATTCAAACCACATAAAAACCTGGCCATAGTTGCCTCTTCATCTTCTTCAATGTTTGCCCGAATCAAAGCTATTTCCATCTCCTTGTGGTAGTCTTCCACGCTCCTCGTCCCTTGCCTTAGACTTTGCAATTTTAAATGCAAGTCCCGATAGTAATACGAGGGAACAAATCGCCTCCGCATGACAGTCTTCATCTCCTCCCAGGTCTCAATAGGTCTTTCATGGTTCCTTCTTCTTTCCTTAACCAATTTGTCCCACCAAACGATGGCATAATCAGTGAATTCCACCGCTGCAAGCTTCACTTTCTTCTCTTCCGAGTAATTGTGGCAATCAAATACAAGCTCCACCTTCCTCTCCCATTCGATAAAAGCGTCAGGGTCATTCCTCCCTTGAAAAGGTGGTATCGTCATTTTAATACTCCCAATATTCCTATCTACTCCATCTCTAATTGCTTGATCTCGCCTACCATGTCTTCGCCCCTCATTCCTAACTCCTCTGGCTCTCCTCACACTTCCCACGGATGCAATTTCATCATCTTCCTCATAATCTTCATCTTCTTCATCGTGAGAATTCGCCGGCTGGCGGATTAGTCTCCTTGCATTGGGAACTCGCACATGCTGCCTGGGTTGCTCCCTCTGCATTTGATCAATTCGTTGATCTTGCCGGTCCATTCTATCACGGATATCTCCAAAAACAACTTCCAATCTCTCGAATTGTTGTTGCATGGCTTTCAAAGTAAAAGCAACATCTTGCTGGCCGGCATTACTTCCATCTCCGGTTGTAGATTCATTGCCTTTTCCTGCGAAGCTCATGTTTGCACTATGAAAAGAAAATTGGTGTTAGGACCTCACAACCACTCGCTCACGTGTTTGCCCTCAAATTATCGTCACTCAACACTCGTGTTTCGCTCAGTTCAATGGCTTTTTCCCTCTGATACGCTCACCACTCTTGCCTCTTTCCACTCTAATTTCCTCCTAAAAGTTCTTTAAAGAACTCAGCAACTCACAAATCAAAGGCAACTAGCTCATAATAATTCAAAACAGCAATTAATATATTGGCCCTAACTTGGACACAAACGAACAGGGAAATAAATGGCTAAAGGAAAGTTAACCAAGGAAAGATTTTTTTAGGAATGAAGAAAGGAATATATCAGAGTAATATATGGATGGAAAAATATGGAGGATGATATAGGGAAGGGAATATGGAAGATCAGGTATAGGGTAATTATGGGAGCAAAATCAACGCAGATCAACAACAAGGTAAATAACAACTTTAGAATACTCTGATGTAAAGAATCCGGATCAAATTGACACCGACTTTTTTTTTTTTCAGCTCTATCTTTTTTTTTTGGCCGAATTTCTTTTTTTGCCGTCCATTTTTTTTTCAGCTCTATTTTTTTTTGGCCGATTTTTTATTTTTTTTTGCTGTCTCTTTTTTTTTTGGCTACTTGTCAATCCAGAATGAACAAGCTAGATGGAATGAAATTCAACGAATTGAAACGTAAAGGATAGGATAAACCTGATTTGGAGCCTGATGCTCTGATACCAAAATGATGCGGTCCTCACGAAGGATTGTGAAACCCGACGACCAACTTGAATCGATTCCCAGATCGCCAAACACAGATTTAGATAAAGAGGATTATTGACCCGTTGTTTATAGAGAAACAAGAACCAACAATATCAAGACAAGGATTATCGACCCGTTGTTTATGAAGAAACAAGAACCAATAATATCAAAGTGTACCGAACAATCACAAACTGTCACACTTGCTCGTTCGAAGGAGTTCAATGAAGAACAAAGGAGAAAATCTCACCAAAATACCAGAATAATCTACCTCTGATCAGCTACTCAGCCTCCTTTATATAAGCTTAGGAGAAACTGGAAACTGACAAACTAGGCAACTGGAATATCCTTAGTTTCCTAAAACCAGAAATAACAGAGGAAACTAAATAAAAGCTATCTAGAATAGTTGGCAGTCTTTCATTCCATCTTCAGCATCTCATGGCAAGTCAAGTGAATAAAGGCCTTTGGAGACCCAATTGAATTAGACTCCTCTTGGCCCAAAAAGCCCATCAGCAAGCTCTCCATAGCTTGTTGGATTTGTTTGGCCTTCGCCCGTGTGATTGGCCCACTCGGAACATGCAAGCCTCCAAGATCTTGTGCTTCGGTTCCCTCTTCACGAGTCCGACTTCCAAGCTCTTGTGTATCAACCTCATTCTCATGCCCATGATCCTCATCACATGGTCTCGGTTCGCACAGGGAATCGACCATCACGGTCCGAAGAACTGTAACGTTAAGATAGCGAACTGATTCCTTGACTCACAAGCCTACTCATCCTTCGGATTCTTGGCCCAACTCAATCGATTCATATATTTTACGGTGTCAAAACGGGTGAGTTAAGTGCGACCCTAAATCACGCAGTAAATAAACAAAATGGCGAGCCTAGCAAGCTAAAGTACCGAAAGGGCGTGCGGGATATAGGCCCGCACGTAATAGAACCCCCGAATTCAGAATTTTTTGTTCCGTATAACCATTGCCTTAGCATTTAAGTGTATCCCGTACCCCTAGACCGGGGTAACTTGCCTGCCCTCGACCTTCGGGTCGTAAAATGGCAAGTGGCGACTCCTTCTCACGTGCGTCCGTCGCGCGTCCCCGGGAAGGTGGACACTCCCAAGCCGCGTTGCATAAGCTTCGTGCATGCGTGCCCCGACGAGATTAAATTCGGGTGCGCACAGCTTGGGGACTCCACTGGGGATATCTAGAGGGTTCGGGCTCAATCCCGTTTGCTTGCTTGCTTGTTTATTCATCGCTTTCCGCATTTCCCGCTTATCTAGTTTACGCATTTTATTTCCCGCACATGCATTGCACATCATACTAGATTCTTGGGGACCTTGTCCGACATCCCACGGGCACCAATATAGGAAGCTAGGTTAGTCAGAGGTTCCGAGTAAGGGAACGGATCGAGTCGGCTATGCCACCGAACCGGCCCCCAAAGATCCTCGCTCGATTTCAAGGAATTCACACCCTTGAGTCGGGAGCTCCCATCCCTAGTTAACGGTTCTCCCAGTAGCACCGAAAGCCATGCATACACAGGGACCGTCATGCTGGACCAATTTTTACCTCCATGCAGTCAACCGACCCAAAAGTCGAGTCCTTGAGTCAGCCCGTAGTTTTTTTTTAGGACGGGTATTTTGTTGTTTTTGTAAGAAAGAGCGATGTATACTGTAAAGAACACCACTATAGTTTATCTTTTCGCACTGCATACATTTTTTCGAAAAAACTTAGGACATTGCATTGATTTGATTCTAAAAACGTTAAGCCGGCATCTCCTCCATCTAGGTAAGGATGGACCGCCCGGCTCCAGGTCTTAGGCTCGAAGCAATCACGCCACCAAGGCAAGACATCATGCACATCTGGAGGACTCTTCGACCGGTGGACCACGCATTCATCCAGGGCATCATCGGAGACGTGGTTATGCTCACCGAGACCCCGGTGGATTGGATCTTCTTGTGGACCGCCGCCGAACTTTGGGATCCCGAGCACGCGGTATTCAATTTCCAGGGGACGGAGTTAGCCCCTACGATCGAGGCGTACACGGCACTCATCCAAAGGCCTATATCCATGATCCACGGCATCTTCGTGCCTAATCCGTTCACAACCGTCCAAGGTCAGCTCTCCACTCTCCTCCACATCCCTGCTCAAGACATCCACGAGGAGCTCCACGAGAGATGGGACCAAGGCATCCGGATCGCATGGCTCTCCGATTGGACGCTCCTTCGCGCAACGACGCCTACAACGTCTTCCTATCAGCGCGATGCCTGCCATGGATTCCTACTCTTGGTCTTTGGCACTCTCCTATTTCCATACTCGCCGAACCTCATTGACGGGGCTATAGCCCAAGTCGTCCTCCAAGCGGTGGGAGGCCATAGTTACGTAGAGGCTTTATTGGCTGAGACCGTCCGGTCTCTTGACTATGTTAAGGAGGTTCGGCTCGGTAGGATGAGGGGATCCCCGCACTTACTCCAGATTTGGCTTCTCGCCCATATCCGCCCCTTTTGTTCATCACATCCGTTCTCCTACATTGCCGACGAGCGTTCGCTGATCGAGCGCCTGGTACCAGTTATCCCACCTCCCGAGCACAGTTTCTCGGAATGGAGGCGTTTTTGGCGTGAGTTAACGCTCGCACGCTTCCTATGGGTCGCTCAATGGAACCCCGGCGGCCCCATGATCACGGGATGTCCTGGAATTGTGGGAGTCCCCTTCTCAGCCATTTGGGGAGCACACTCATATTCCCCGGCCGGGTAATCAAACAGCTCGGCGGCCTGCAAGACGTTCCCGCCGAGGCGGACCGTCTACCTTTCTGCATCCAGTGGGCCGACTCTACATCCACGGCCCCCGCAAGATTCCTACAGATCCGAGAGGTTCGTCGCCAACGGGACGCTAGCATCATACAGCGTCTGTACTTCCCCGAGCACCCCACCGACGACGAACGAGTCTTCGCCGCCACTTCAGCATACGTGGCTCGGTTCTATGCACGGGGATTAGCATCGCCGCAACCGTCCCATGCCGCCCCGACTCCCCGCGCTACATCCACCCTCGCCCCCGAAGCCGAGAGTTCCATCCGAACGGCCATGCACGCGGAGCTAAGGGCCATCAGGGAGGAACGGGATAGGCTCCGTTGCGAGCTTGTTGACTCCCGTGCAGAGGTCGCGGACTACAGGGAGCTTCAGATACAGCTGACTCGAGCACGCGCCCGGGTCGCACACTTAGATCGGGAGATGGCCCGCTTGAGCGCGGAGTTGGATCGAGTACACAAAAGGGTGCGCAACATTGCCCACCCCTAGGATTAGCCGACGCGCCCATTTTTGCCCTCGCTCGGACCTACGCTGCTTTCAAGCGGCCACCGAGCGCAAAGGGAGGCCGGCTTTACGTTTATGTTCCTTTCTTTTCCGTCGTATGTTCTATTTTGTAAAATTATGGAACTTGAAGCTGATCAATGTAATGACATTAGCATTTTGAAAGCTCATGCATCTCATACATCTTGTCATTTACTTATTCCGCACTTATCGTTTGAGATATCGGTGTTTGTCCTTATACACTCTTGGAATCTAGGTGATCACAACTGGCGTCACACCGCTACCCGACTCGTCAGCGTCTTAGGATGGCAGAAGGGGATCATGTTGATGTTTCCGAAGAAGTCAACCCTTCGGCCCCAGCCCTCTCTCAACCACCGCAGACACACGCTCCGCCGCCTCTCACTCCTGCAGGCGTACTTCCGGCATATTCCGGCGCACTTCCAACACATCTCCCGCCTCCGGCGTCTTCGGGGGCGCCCCTGCCACCGGCCTCACCAACTTCCGCCGCCACCAATGACCAAGCCCGCATTGCGGCCCTCGAAGGCACGGTCAACCAAATGGCCACTAACATGGCAGAGCTGCTCGCCTTGCTCAGAGGACCTAACCGGGCCTCCTCGAGCTCCACACCTCCGCCAGGACCGGGACTAACAGTCGATCCAACCCCGTGGGCTCCACCGACCCAAGCCCCGGAGAACGTTGAGGCCCCCGCACCGTCGACGCTGTATACATCCACGGTTCACCCCTTCACTACTCAACTTCCGCCACCGCCGGCCCCATCGGTAGTGCCTCTTCCACCAGCTACCCTTCTATCCTCGGAGCACGTCCTGTACGCACCTCCGCCCGTTTCCATACCGGCCCCGGCTATGGCCTACACGGTACCCCCGCCGACGGTTTTCCCGGCATCCACCGCACCTGCTCCGACTCACCTTCAAGCCACAGAGCTTCCTCCCTATCCGTCTCTACAGCCTCACGCCGGCCTCTCCTACCAGGCGCCGCCCCCCATAAACACCACCTTCCACGAACCGGGCACGCCGACTCATGCGGCTCAGTTCGCCTCGCCGACGCATTTCTTCCCCGAGGTCGACGCCGAACAGGAGCGAAGACTCAAAAGGATGGAAGAAACGATACGGGCCTTGCAAGCGGGTGACGCTCGTCCCGATGCGCGCCACGGCGACGGTAGCCTATTCCCGGATATGCAGTTGCCCCCAAAGTTCAAGATCCCGGAATTCAAGACTTACAAGGGCACGACAGATCCACGCCATCACCTCCGCCATTACCGAGGGAAGATGCTACAATATTGGGAATACGAGGAGTTTGTCATCCACTCCTTCCAAAACAGCCTGTTGGGATCAGCCCTCGATTGGTTCATGTCACTGAAGGTTGAGGACATCCCGACGTGGGAGGATCTCTCCCGGAAGTTCACCGACCAATACCGATATTGCGCGGAGACGCCTCCCACCCTCTTGGAGCTGAGCACGAAAGAAATGGCACGGGGCCAAAAGTTCGAGGAGTATGCCGCCAAATGGCGTGCCCAAGCCGCAAAGCACATTCCCCCGATCAACAAGGCGCAACAGATCCAATTGTTCCACTCCACACTGAGAGGAGTGTACTATTCGCACCTATTGGCACACACTTCGTCATTCTCTAACCTCATCGAGGCCGGGAAGAAGTTGGATTTGGGCATCAAGCTCGGAAGGATGGAGGACCCACTAGCAAAGGAGATGAGTCGTCGAAGAAGGTCCCCGCGACATCATCGTCTTCAAGTGGGAGAAGGGGAAAGGAAGTTATGGTGAATACCGTCAACACGGCCCAACAGGCCCCTCAGCAATATTCGATGAACTACACGGCGGCGCCTCCCACAACTCCCTCCTACGCCCCGCAGGCACCTCAATATTGGCCTCAAGCCTCTACCCAACCAATCTACTATTCCGCACTACCGCCACCACCCCTACCTACGGTGTCGTCGCCCGTCGTCCACCACTATGCTCCTGCTCCATCTCAAGCTCCTCAATACCAACCTCCGGGTCCTAGGACTTCTCAGCCGACACAACGGGCCCTCCCCCCGCAAGGTCAACAGGGCGGTGCAGCGCAACCACGGCCCCGCAAACAGTACCCAGCCCTGCCGGTCCCACTTTCCCACATCTATTGGCAAATTCGTGACAAGGTGGGGACAACGACGCCCAGCCCAAGCTTTGATCCAACCATCCAAGATCAAAGCAAGCGATGCGAATACCACCAAGGGGCACCAGGGCACACCATAGATAACTGCTGGAAGTTGAGGGAGAAGATCCAAAAGATGATAGATGCGAAGGAGCTCGTGTTCAACAATGTGAGGTCTCCGAACGTGCAGGCTAATCCCCTCCCCGACCATGGACCGGCTCATGGGCCCTCCATCAACATGATCACCGTGTGCACGACAAGCGAGGGCGAAGGCGAGCAAGGTTGGCCTTCCCCCTTTGTAATTGAATACGTACCAGCAGAAGCCGCAGTCGGGTTCGCCGGGATTGACGCACCTCATGCCCCGCTCGTCATAGACGTTCTCGCCCGGGAGCCATACTCGAACGACAGGGTCCCCTGGACCTATAAGGGAGGTGTCGGGAACTTGGAGCAACAATTCGATGTCATGGGCATAACCCGCTCAGGACGACTATATGAGAACCCGGCGGCCACCGATAAAGGGAAGGCGCCCGCTACCGAAGAGGAGACGAGGCCTAGGACCCTGCCTACTCCGTCCAAGAAAGTGACAGAAGAGGAGGCCAAAGCCTTCATGAAAGTCATCAAAGCGAGCGAGTATAAGGTGGTGGAGCAGATGGCCAAATCTCCGGCCCACAATCGTTGCTCGCCCTCCTACTCAACTCGGAACCTCACAGGGAGGCCCTCATGCGGGTCCTGACGGCTACGCAAGTCCCCAAAGGGATGCCCCCGGACCGGATAGAGGAAACCATCAACTCTATTTTCTCCAACACCATCTCGTTTTCGGATGATGAGCTCCCCTCTGAAGGATGCTCCCATTTCCGGGCACTGCACATCGTTTGCAAGTGCAACAACCATATCGTGGGCCGAGTCATGATCGACAACGGTTCCTCGCTCAATGTATGCCCGGTAACCACTTTGAAGCAAACGAATGTGGATCTCAACCGCATCCGCCCTAGCAAAACAGCGGTCCGAGCCTTTGATGGTTCAAGGAGAGAGGTGAACGGGGAGATCGACCTCCTCATAGACATCAGCCCATGCTCCTTCAGCGTCACATTCCAAGTGTTGGATATCCCGAACGCCTTTAGCCTACTCCTTGGAAGGCCTTGGATCCACTCGGCCGGTGCCATTCCGTCCTCGCTACACCAGAAGGTGAAATTCATCGTCGATGAGAAAATCATCACGGTCAAAGGGGAGGAGGATTACGCCATCTACAAGGAGACGGCGGTCCCTTACATCAGCGTCAGGGACGACGAAAACCTGCCCTTCCACTCCTTCGAGACCGTCTCCGTTATTCGGGATTACGGAAAGGTCGGGCCGTTCCGCGCCGACCGCATGATAGGGAAGGTCCTTCTACGCCACAATTACATTCCCGGCACCGGCCTTGGGGCGCGCGGACAAGGAATCAACCGCCCCATTAAAGTTGAGGAATACAAGCACAGGAGGGGACTTGGCTTTCGCCCCTCCTGCCATGAAATCATTGAGGCCCGCCGGGGCAACCATCTCCACCGCTTCGCCACGCACTATGGTAGGCTCAACCGGGGCATTCCGGTCTCCCCGTTATCACATTTCTTCCCCGGGCCTCCACTCATCATCGGGAGCACCTCTGACGGCCCTTCCTTGGACTTCGACGACACGACCGACGCTTCGCCAACCGTGTATGCCATCACCGAGGAGATTCCTTCAGGGGTTCACATCCGCCCGGCGCGGGAAGACGAGGAGCTTAGCAACTGGACCTCAGTCCTGCAGTATTCGGCTGTGATCGCCGATGTGTAAGATTTATCTATGTATGAGATGTTTCCTGCGTGTCGGCGTAACCGTAGGCCACACGACGGAAGAGGGAACTCCGTTATGGCTTCGTGATCCGCACTATCAATGAATTCCCTATATGCATGTTTTGAATCCTCGTCTATTCCACTCTCTCTTCCTTACTCTTTTGTTCATACCATCCTAAATTTTTCTAAGATGATTCTTTCAATTCTTCAGGCTCCACTCGAATCCAAATTTCCGACGTGTTGATTCAAACCAATCCGAAGAATGTCTCGGAGAGCCCGAACCCATATACTTCGGGGAAGGGCTCAACGAAGACACTCTAGTGCCTGAGATAGAAGAGAGTTTGTGCCGCCTCGAGGATCGCAAACTCACCTCACTCGAGCCAACAGAAGAGATCAACGTGGGCACTCAAGAGGAGCCCCGCGTCCTAAAGATCGGTACGAGCCTCAACCCAACACAACGGGTCCGAATGATCGATTTCCTGACAAGGTATCAAGAAGTCTTTGCCTGGTCCTACGCCGACATGCCGGGGCTGGACCCGTCGATAGTGAAGCACTTCCTCCCGCTAGACACTGAAAAGTTCCCGCCCAAGCGGCAATAATTGCGACGGCAACGGGCAAGCCTCCTTCTCCGCATCAAGGAAAAGGTTGTCAAACAGATCAACGCAGGCTTTCTTGAGGTCTGCAACTATTCCGAATGGGTGGCAAACATCGTGCCGGTGGAGAAGAAAAATGGAAGGGTTCGAGTCTGCGTCGACTATCGGGACCTCAATAAGGCCAGCCCTAAAGACAACTTTCCCTTACCCCACATCGACATACTAGTCGATAACACGGCGCGCCACGCCTAGTTTTCCTTCATGGACGGCTTCTCCGGATACAACCAAATTCGGATGGCCGAGGAAGACAAGATCAAAACGACGTTCACTACCATGTGGGGGACCTTTTGTTATCGGGTCATGCCTTTCGGCCTCAAGAACGCCGGGGCAACTTATCAGAGGGCTATGGTCACATTGTTCCACGACATAATGCACAAGGAAGTCGAGGTCTATGTCGACGATAGGATTACCAAGTCCAAAGAAAGAGAAGATCACCTCGTTAATTTGAAGCGTCTCTTCGACCGCTTAAGAGAGTACAAGCTTCAGCTTAATCCGGCAAAATGCACGTTCGGCGTTCGATCGGGAAAACTACTAGGATTCGTGGTCAGCGAGCGCGGCATCGAGGTAGATCCCGATAAAGTCAAGGCGATTAAGGAGCTTCCTCCGCCGTCCTCGGTCCGCGAAGTACGAGGCTTCCTAGGGTGATTGAATTACATCGCACGATTCATTGCAAACCTGACAGACAAATGCCAACCACTCTTTCGCTTGCTCCGCAAGAACGCGGCGATCGAATGGGACAAAGAATGTCAGAAGGCCTTTGACACCATCAAGGCGTATTTGGTCCAACTATCGGTATTGGTCCCGCCTACACCGGGCCGTCCCCTTGTACTTTACCTAACGGTGCGCCGCCAATCATTAGGATGCATGTTGGGACAGGAGGAGGAGTCCACACACACGGAGCGCGCGATCTACTATCTGAGCAAAAAGTTCATCGATGGAGAGTCCAATTATCCGGAAATCGAGAAGATGTGCTGCGCATTGGTGTGGGTCATGCAAAGGCTCTGACAATACACGCTTTATCACATGGTCCGCTTGCTGTCAAAGGCGGACCCCTTGAAATATTTACTCGACAGTCCCTCCTCCACGCGGAACCTCGCCAAATGGCGTTGTCAGTTGACGGAATATGACATCGAGTACGTGTCCCGCACTTCGGTCAAGAGGCAAGCGATCGCGGATCATTTGGCAGAATTCCCAATGAAGACCACACACCGATTAATCCCGACTTCCCGGATGAAGGGATTCTCCAACTAGACAACGAGGGAGAGAAAACGGGGTGGAAGATGTACTTTGACAGCGCTGTCAATTCCATGGGATCAAGTATTAGCGCAGTACTGATATCCCCGGACGGACACTATTACCTATAGCGGCAAAGATCGACTTTCCGTGCACCAATAATGTGGCCGAGTACGAGGCATGTAGTCTTGGCCTACAAGCGGCGATTGATTTCCGGGTAAAAAAGCTCGAAGTATTCGGCGATTCTATGCTCACTATCTTCCAACACTGGGGCAATGGAAGACAAAGG
>NW_022204111.1:0-28181 GCF_007655135.1 Punica granatum
ACAACCATACCACTAAACCAACTAACAAAAGTTTCAGGTCGTAACAGGATTGTAAACATTTACGAACACTTACTACCTATACTATGGGTGGGCCTACTTGCCAAAATCCTTTGCGCTGATCCCCGTTATCCAAGCCCTCCTGTGCGGCTAGTCTAGCTCCTAGCTCATCTGGAAAAATGTATGCAGGGGGTGAGCTGCAACAGTGAGTACTATATTCCAAGGTAAATGGAGCTAATATGTTACATCACAATTCACGACAATCAATCATACATATATATAATATATATATATATACATATTTCACCGTGATATAGCATCCAATACCAAGATCATCCTTTCACACAACTCATAGGGCAACCAAATCCAAACAACAGTAATATAGCCATAGGGTTGCATTTCCTCGCAACAGAGTTATGACGGTACCGTGACCCCGCCACACCTCATTCATATCATCCTCAACTCCCAATATCCATGTCTCATGAGCGGGGGCCGCCCATTAACCTCTGGCGGTAAGAGTTGACCTTCATTTTTATTCCGTCGGTCCAGCGTCCGATCATGCCCCTACTTATATTCCGCCGGGTCCAGCGGCCGATCAGGCCCCCATTTGTATTCCGCCGCCGGGTCCAGCGGCCGATCACGTCCCTATTTATATTCCTCCGGGTCCAGCGGCCGATCAAGCCCCTATTTATATTCCGCCGGGTTCGGCGGCCGATCAGACCCCTTTTATAATCTGCCGGGTCCAGCGATCCCATGGCTATAGTGCAACCATCACAAGCATACTAAGCATACACATCAACTATGTTCCGCAATCATTCGGCCACCATCACTTCTATAACCATACACACACACACATATATATATATAATATAATATATATTTATTATTATTTTACGATGGAAGAAAGTACTCCCAAACACCCCTGAAATGACCACTTAATGAATCGAGCCTTCCGGAGGTATAGTCTCAGTCCCCCCAGCCCCTATCCAGTTCAAGCAAAAGGTTAGATAATATACTAGATGAGGGTGAAAATATGCAGCAATTCACCTCCTGTGCTATTTCCTGAATGTAGCTATAATATAAGATGTTTATAATTTACAAATGCTTCTTCCCTATCTCTTTTGATTTCTACCTAACTCTTTAAATAGAGAACAATGCAAAATGCTATACACATGTATCTCTCAAATTATATCAACTTAGGATTCATCACAATATATATCAAATGGATGACCAATTTGATCAGCCAAATTCAGGAAGAGTGCAAGGAATTCTGATAGGGTTGAGCCGGTCTCCGAGCATGAGGACAAGTTGCATATTTCTACCGGACCGATAACCAGAGCACGTGCCAAGAAATTGGAGCACGCTTTGCAGAACTTATGGACGAATATTCTGGAAGAGGCATGCAGTTCGAGAGACGAGCGAGTCGACTCGGGGCTGATTTTGGTCATCAAGAGTGCTGAACCTCATCAGTACACATCGGGACATTAATGATGACCACAACCACCTCAAATCGGGTTGAATATGCATCCTAGAAGATGGCCACCAATTCTGGTTTGACTATTAGGTTGGAATATGCCTTCTAGAAGATGGTCACCAAATCTGGTTGGAATATTAGGTTGGAATATCTGGTTGGAATATCTGGTTGGACTATTAGGTTGGAATATGCCATCTAGAATATGCTTGTTTTCCTTAGTTGTCTTCAATTGCAAGAGCATTATATAAGCTCCTCCCTAGGTTAGTTTTAGACACAACTCTTCTACCATTTTTTCCTATCTTGTGAGAGATATTCTCCAAATTGTTCTTGTTGAACTTATGCTTCAAGGGTTGCAAGTCGATTACTTGTAGTTCTTAAGCTTCTTATAATATCGGTTTCTAGCTCTATATAGCTACGGGGTCGATATTCCACCTTTCGAAATCTCTATCTTGGACGATCCGGGATTTGATTCCATATCATTGTTGCTGGGTTCCGCGACGGATTCGACGGGGTTCACATCATTTTGGTATCAGAGCTTAGGCTCCAAATTGAGGTTTCATCTATCCTTGTTCTTTCCTTGTTCACCATTCTGGAATTTTTAGATCTATCTTCCATTTCTATCCTTTCCATTTAGTCTTGACTGATCCGTTCATAGCTATTAAAAAAAAAATCGTCCAAAAAAAAAAAACGTGAAAAAGAATCAAAAAAAAAAAAAAGAGGAGAGGAGATCTGATTACACAGGCCTTAAGTAGACCTGTCATAGTTGCTTCCATTCTGCTTTTCTCCGATCGTATTTGTGTCCATTCCATCTTTGATTTGTCTGGGATCATTCCTTTTACATACATCTTGTCCATCCATATATCTCTTCGCTTCTTTGCTACTTGGAACTGATATTATAAGTGGCTCGAGCGAACAAGTAATTTCCTCAAGGACTTGTAATTAGATTGCTCAGTTCGTCCAGAACTTTGTGGAGAAATCTGTGAGAGGAAAAAGGCCAGAGGGAGTGAGACCATCAGAGGGTAAAAGCCATTTGTATCGAGTGAAATACGAGAGTTTGTGTGACATCGATTTGAACGTGAGGGAGTGATTGTGAGGTCCTTTTACTCTAATATTTCTTTGCAGATTTCAACATGTCGCAAGAAGATAGCGGGGGACATGAGCAAAGTAGTGGAGGGCCTGATCAAAGCACAATTATTCGGGCTATGCAACAACAATTTGAGCGAATGAACATGGTGCTCAATACGATTAATGACCGGTTGGAGAGGCATGATGAGCGGATTGACCAGTTGCGACAAGCTCCCAATCAACAACCAAGGAGAAACAATAACCGACAACCAGCACCTACTACTGATCCATTTGATGGCCACGAGGAGAGATCCTATGATGATGAGGATGATGTATCTTCCATTGCCGCAATGAGACGAGCTCGAGGAGCAAGGGCTGAGACGCCATGGCGCGAACGTGGAAGGCGCCAAGAAAGAGACACCGTTGATCGTAATATGGGGTCCATCAAGCTGACCATTCCTCCATTCCAAGGCAAGAGCGATCCCGATATTTACATCGAATGGGAAAGGAGGGTTGAATTGGTTTTTGATTGTCACAACTACTCCGAGGAGAAGAAGGTGAAGCTTGCAGCTGTGGCATTCACCGACTATGCCATAGTTTGGTGGGATCAATTGACGGTGAGTAGACGCCGAAATGGAGAGCGACCTATTGACAATTGGGAGGGCATGAAAGCTGTCATGCGGAGGAGGTTTGTCCCATCCCATTACTACCGGGATTTATACTTGAAGCTGCAGAATCTTAAGCAAGGGTCTAAGACCGTGGAGGAGTACCACAAGGAGATGGAGATTGCCATGATTCGCGCCAATGTTGAGGAGGATCGAGAGGCAACCATGGCTCGGTTCATTAGTGGACTTAATCGGGAGATTGCCAATATTGTGGAGCTGCACCATTATGTGGAGCTTGAAGAATTGGTGCACATGGCTATGAAGGTTGAGAGGCAACTCAAGAAGGGGGGACGATCGTCATCCAGGTTCGAATCCTCTAATTCGAATTCGAAGTGGACTTCCAAGTTTGAAGGGGCTGGACCTAAATGGACTGGTTCGAAGCAAGAGGAGAAGGCCAAGGGAAACAAGCCCGCAACCAAGCCATCATCTGATTCTAAGGAGAGGGGTAACTCTTCTTCCCAACCTCAAAGAAACCGTGATGTAAAATGCTTTCGTTGTTTGGGTTCTGGTCATTATGCTTCTCAATGCCCGAACAAGAGAGCCATGATTATGTTAGATAACGGGGAGATTGCAAGTGCGGATGAGTATGAGAGTGACACTGACTCTATGCCATCACTTGAAGATGCCGATGATGTGGAGCATGCTGTATCGGGTCAAACTCTTGTTGTTTTGAGAGCTCTACATGTGCAAGCCAAAGAAGATGGTGATGGGCTACAAAGAGAGAACATTTTCTACACTCGATGCCACGTGAAGGATCGAGTATGTGGACTGATTATTGATGGGGGAAGCACTGTGAATGTGGCAAGCAAGCTGATGGTGGAGAAGCTTGGTTTGAGCACTCAAAAGCATCCAAGGCCATATAGACTTCAGTGGCTGAATGAGAGTGGTGAATTAAAGGTGACAAAACAAGTGTTAATCTCATTTTCTATTGGGAAGTACCATGATGAAGTTTTGTGTGATGTAGTTCCTATGATAGCCAGCCATTTGTTACTCGGGAGGCCATGGCAATTTGATCGAAGAACTACACATGACGGGTACAAGAATCGGTATAGTTTCATCAAGGATGGTCGAAGCATGACACTTGCACCGCTGCCACCACATCAAGTGTTCGAAGAGCAACTCCAAATCAAAAGGTCCAGTGCTGAGAGTTCAAAAGAAAGTAAGAGAGTGGCTGAACCAAAAGAAAAGGAGAGTAAAAGTGAGAGGAAAGAAATTCGAGAGAAAAGTGAGAAAGAGAGTGAAAAGAAAGAAAAATGTGAGAGTTCAGCCTTGAAAAGAAAAGAGGGGAAGAAATTGAGTTTCTTCACAAAAGAAAGAGAATTAGAGAGTGTTAGTAAGGATGAAAGGCCAATGATATTGTTCTTGTACAAAGAGGCCTACTTATCTAATACTTTTAACCTATATTTGCCTAGTGTTGTGGTTTCTCTTTTGCAGGAGTTTGATGATGTGTTTCTTGAGGGGACGCCACCGGGATTGCCACCAATCCGTGGGATCGAACATCAAATTGATTTCATTCCAGGAGCGCCCATTCCAAACCGGCCAGCATATCGGTGTAATCCCGAAGAAGCAAAAGAACTCCAAAAGCAAGTTGATGAGTTGCTGACCAAGGGCTATGTCCGAGAGAGCATGAGTCCATGCTCTGTGCCCGTGTTGCTTGTTCCCAAGAAAGATGGCACATGGAGAATGTGTGTGGATTGTCGAGCTGTGAATAAGATAACGGTAAAGTATCGCTATCCTATCCCTCGATTAGATGATATGCTTGATGAATTGCATGGTTCCACTATATTTTCTAAGATTGATTTGAAGAGTGGATACCATCAAATTCGCATGAAAGAAGGAGATGAGTGGAAAACAGCATTTAAAACCAAGAGTGGATTGTATGAGTGGTTAGTGATGCCATTTGGATTGACTAATGCACCCAGCACATTTATGCGCCTTATGAATCATGTCTTGCGTGCTTACATTGGAAAATTTGTTGTTGTTTACTTTGATGATATTCTGATTTATAGCAAAACTGAGCATGATCATATGAATCATTTGAGGTGTGTTCTTGAGGTGCTGAGGCATGAGAAGTTGTATGCTAACCTTAAGAAGTGTGAATTTTTCTTGGAAAGTGTTGTTTTTCTTGGTTTTGTCGTAAGTTCCAAGGGTGTGGAAGTGGATGAAGAGAAGGTGAAAGCAATCCGGGAATGGCCTACACCCACTACCATTGCTGAGGTCCGAAGCTTCCATGGCCTTGCTGGGTTCTATCGAAGATTTGTGCGCAATTTTAGCACCATAGCTGCTCCTTTGACCGAGATCATCAAGAAGGAAGTTGGCTTTAGATGGGGCAAAGAGCAAGAGAATGCATTCAATACCTTGAAAGAAAAGCTAAGTTCTGCTCCTTTACTGATTTTACCGGACTTTTCTAAACCTTTTGAAATCGAATGTGATGCTTCCGGTATTGGTATAGGTGCCGTCCTTATGCAAGAGAAGAGGCCTATTGCTTACTTCAGTGAGAAGCTCAACGGGGCTGCGTTGAACTACTCCACATACGACAAGGAACTCTATGCTTTGGTGAGGGCTTTGGAGACATGGCAGCATTACTTGTGGTCCAAGGAGTTCATCATTCACACCGACCATGAGTCCTTGAAGCATTTAAAGGGTCAAAGCAAGCTGAACCGAAGGCACACACGTTGGATCGAGTTCATCGAGATGTTTCCCTATGTGATCCAATACAAGAAAGGTAAGGAAAATGTAGTGGCTGATGCCTTATCTCGCAGGTATACTCTTATCTCAACTCTTGATGCCAAACTTTTGGGATTTGAATATATCAAAGAGTTATACTTGCATGATCATGATTTTAAGGAAGTCTTTTCTGAATGTGAAAAAGGGGCTTTTGACAAGTTTTATAAGCATGAGGGGTATTTGTTTCGTGAAAACAAGCTATGTATTCCACAAAGTTCCATGCGAGAATTGCTTGTTAGGGAAGCCCATGGGGGAGGTTTAATGGGGCATTTTGGTGTGGCTAAGACCTTAGATGTTTTGAGAGAGCATTTCTTTTGGCCACATATGAAAAGAGACGTTGAAAGGATCTGTCTTAGGTGTGTCACATGTAAGAAAGCTAAGTCTAAGATTCAACCTCATGGACTTTACATGCCCTTGCCCGTTCCTAGTCATCCATGGACTGATGTATCAATGGATTTTGTTTTGGGTTTGCCTAGGACTAAGAATGGTAAGGATTCTATCTTTGTAGTAGTGGATCGTTTTTCAAAGATGGCTCATTTTATTCCTTGTAAGAAGACGGATGACGCTACTCATGTGGCGGGCCTTTTCTTTAAGGAAGTAGTGCGTTTGCATGGCATCCCCAGAACAATTGTAAGTGATCGTGATGTTAAGTTCCTAAGTCACTTTTGGCGTGTTTTGTGGGGAAAATTGGGAACAAAGCTATTGTTTTCTACCACTTGCCACCCACAAACTGATGGGCAAACAGAGGTTGTAAATCGAACCTTAGGTACTTTGCTGCGAGCTGTTATTAAAAGGAACGTGAAAAGTTGGGAAGATTGCATTCCATTCATTGAGTTTGCATATAATCGGGCCATGCATTCTTCTACTAAGTTTTCTCCCTTTGAGGTTGTTTATGGCTTTAATCCACTGACCCCATTGGATTTAACTCCATTGCCTATTGGTGAGATTGTTAGCCTTGATGGAAAGCGTAAGGCAGAACTTGTGAAGAAGATCCATGAAGAAGCAAGGAACCACATCTTGCACAAAAACGAGCAAGCTGCCACTCGAGCCAACAAGGGAAGAAAGCATGTCACTTTCGAACCGGGAGATTGGGTCTGGGTTCATTTCAGGAAGGAGAGGTTTTCAAGCCAAAGGAAATCAAAGCTAAATCCGCGAGGAGATGGACCATTCCAAGTCTTAGAAAAGATTAATGACAATGCATATAAACTCGATTTGCCGGGAGAGTATCAAGTGAGTTCTACATTTAATGTTTCTGATCTTTCTCCCTTTGATGTGGGCGCAGATTCGAGGACGAATCCTTTTGAAGAAGGGGGGAATGATAGGGTTGAGCCGGTCTCCGAGCATGAGGACAAGTTGCATATTTCTACCGGACCGATAACCAGAGCACGTGCCAAGAAATTGGAGCACGCTTTGCAGAACTTATGGACGAATATTCTGGAAGAGGCATGCAGTTCGAGAGACGAGCGAGTCGACTCGGGGCTGATTTTGGTCATCAAGAGTGCTGAACCTCATCAGTACACATCGGGACATTAAATGATGACCACAACCACCTCAAATCGGGTTGAATATGCATCCTAGAAGATGGCCACCAATTCTGGTTTGACTATTAGGTTGGAATATGCCTTCTAGAAGATGGTCACCAAATCTGGTTGGAATATTAGGTTGGAATATCTGGTTGGAATATCTGGTTGGACTATTAGGTTGGAATATGCCATCTAGAATATGCTTGTTTTCCTTAGTTGTCTTCAATTGCAAGAGCATTATATAAGCTCCTCCCTAGGTTAGTTTTAGACACAACTCTTCTACCATTTTTCCTATCTTGTGAGAGATATTCTCCAAATTGTTCTTGTTGAACTTATGCTTCAAGGGTTGCAAGTCGATTACTTGTAGTTCTTAAGCTTCTTATAATATCGGTTTCTAGCTCTATATAGCTACGGGGTCGATATTCCACCTTTCGAAATCTCTATCTTGGACGATCCGGGATTTGATTCCATATCATTGTTGCTGGGTTCCGCGACGGATTCGACGGGGTTCACATCAAATTCTAAGTACTTCTTTGGTTCCGAAATACAAATAAATAAGAGCTTATTCAATCAATCCATCACATGATATCATTATAATGCATGATAAATTTTCAATTCAGTTCCCTTCTCTAGTCCATGGTCAGCTCACAGAGTAAAATGTATGCATATACCTATGCACACACGCATGTCTACATCTTTATATGTGTATATATACTTTCAGAAGGGCATAGCTATGTGCCTTAGAAACCCACCAATTTAACCAAGGGTTTTGCCCCCTGCCCCACAACCGAATTTTTCAACCCATATAAGTGACCAAACTCATCCCAAAACAACATAAGACTAACTCCAAACATATATCCAACTCAACTTATATCATTTAGGAGAAGCTACCAATCTCAACAACTAAAATTCTCAATCTAACCTAACTGAAATGGATGCAAGAAGAGCCACAACTATATACAACATAGTGAATATAGATGTTTAAATCATAGATAATCAACTTACTAATCAATACTCCAAACTTAGTCTTCTTCTCCAAGGATTTTTCTCAACTCAGCTAACTCCTCTCTCTCTCTCTCTTCTGGTTCATTTTCGTTTTTCTTGGGCTAGGGATAGAGCAAGGAGAAGTGTGGTTTAAATAAGGAAGAAAAGCAGAAAAAGAAAGTGGTCAAAGATGGTCAAAGGCGGTGGAAATAAATTGGCTGCTGAAAAGGAGGCCACTTGGCCCATTCCACACTCATCACTATCTGATTTCTCACCTTTTTCGTTATTATTATTATTTTTTTTTTCTTTCGTATAGATAATGATCCAGCCACAAGTTGTGGTATATTAAATACATTTAAAGATCCAGCCAAAAAAAAATAAGGGTATATTATATACATGTATGTTATGTAACCATGCATGTGCATATGGATATGTATATGAGCATATATGCATGTTTGGTGGACACTAGCCTCACAATCTCCCCCACTAATGAAAATTTCGTCCCCGAAATTATTTACCTGATATCGGGAAAAGGTATGGATAGTTGACTCTCATAGAATCCTCGGGTTCCCGAGTGGCTTCTTCTATCGAATGACTCTTCCACAACACCTTTACTAATGGAATTCTCTTGGTTCGAAGGACCTGCTCCTTTCTATCTAAAATATCCACTGGCTCTTCCTCATATGTCAAGTCTTCATTTAGCTCCACCGGTTGATAACTCAGAACATGGGATGGGTCTGGTATATACTTACGCAACATTGACACATGAAACACGTTATGAATACGGGATAGTTCAGGAGGTAGAGCCAACCGGTATGCCACCTTCCCAATGCGCTCGAGAACCTCGTATGGCCCGATATATCTGGGACTAAGCTTCCCTTTCTTGCCAAATCTCATAATACCCTTCCACGGTGATACCTTTAAGAAAACTCGATCCCCTTGCTGAAACTCGAGGTCCTTTCTTCGTTTATCGGCATAATTCTTTTGTCGCCCTTGAGCGGTCTTTAATCTCTCTCTGATAATCTTGACCTTTTCAGCTGTTAGGTCGACTATTTCCGGTCCAGTTAATTGCCTCTCTCCAACTTCGTTCCAACACAATGGTGTTCGACAAACCCGACCATAAAGCGACTCATATGGTGCCATTCCAATACTAGATTGATAACTGTTATTATACGCGAATTCCATCAAAGGAAGGTAGTCATCCCAGCTGCCTTGAAATTCTATAACACACGCTCTTAACATTTCCTCCAATGTTTGAATGGTCCTTTCGCTTTGCCCGTCTGATTCAGGATGAAAAGCGGTGGTCAAATTCAACTTTGTGCCTAGAGCCGTAACAAAACGATTCCAGTACTTGGAAGTAAAATAGGAACCTCTGTCTGATACTATGGATGCCGGCACACCGTGCAACCTCACAATCTCCTTAATGAACAATTGTGCCAACTGATCTGCACCGAATGTCGTTTTAGCTGGTAGGAAGTGAGCGGATTTAGTCAGCCTATCAACTATCACCCATATAGAATCATGCCCTCTTCGTGTTCGTGGAAGTCCCGAGACAAAATCCATGGTGATCTTTTCCCATTTCCATTCAGGTACCGGAAGAGGTTGTAATAACCCGGATGGGTGTTGATGCTCTGCTTTAACCTGTTAACATACTAGACACTTGGCAACAAATTCAGCTATCTCCTTTTTCATGTTATACCACCAATAGCTTCTCTTCAAATTATAATACATCTTAGTGCTTCCGGGGTGCATTGCATAAGGTGAGCTATGAGCCTGTGCAAGAATCTCTCTCTTCAACTCAGCATCATTAGGTACACAAATTCGACTCCCAAACATAAGTGTGTCATCCTCTTTCAAAAGAAATTCAAACTTCTTGCCTTCCTTTACTCTGCCTTCCTTAATCTTGTTTTTCATCTCTACTAAAAATGGATCTACTTGTTGCGCTTCCCGAATTCGATCAACTAGCACTGGTTTCATATCATAAATAGCCATCAATGCTCCTAAACCGGTCATCTCTAGTTTAACTTCTAATGACCTCAACTCATTAATATAAGTGTGTCGTAAACACTCCACATACCTGCTAATCTTGCTGATGATTTCCGACTCAGTGCATCTGCCACCACGTTTGCCTTTCCTGGATGATAGTTGATCGTGCAATCATAATCTTTGATTAGTTCCATCCATCTCCTCTGTCTCAAGTTGAGTTCTTTTTGAGTGAACAAATGTTTCAAACTCTTGTGATCTGTATAAATCTCGCACTTTGCTCCATATAAATAATGTCTCCAAAGTTTGAGGGCGAATACCACGGCTGCCAATTCAAGATCATGCGTCGGGTAATTCTTCTCATGATTCCTTAATTGCCGAGATGCATAAGCCACCACTCTGCCATTTTGCATTAATACGCAGCCTAAGCCTTGATGGGATGCATCACTATATATCACAAACCCCTCATCAGTGGACGGAATAACAAGCACTGGGGCAGTGGTCAACCTCTTCTTCAACTCCTGGAAACTTTGCTCATACTCATCTGTCCATTCAAACTTCACACTTTTCCGCGTTAACCGAGTCAGGGGAGCAGCAATAAGGGAGAATCCTTCCACAAATCTTCGATAATAACCAGCTAATCCTAGGAAACTCCTCACCTCTGTTACACTTGTAGGACGATTCCAATTCAAGATAGCTTCAATCTTCGTCGGATCCACTGATATGCCATCACCTGAAATCACATGCCCGAGGAATCCCACTCGGTCTAACCAAAACTCACATTTGCTAAACTTGGCATAAAGTTTTCTTTCTCTCAAAATCTGCAACACTACACGAAGATGTTCTTCATGCTCATTCCGGTTCCTCGAGTATACCAATATATCATCGATGAAAACCACCACAAACTGATCAAGATATAGCTGGAAGACTCTATTCATTAAATCCATAAAAGCTGCTGGAGCATTTGTTAACCCGAAAGGCATCACAAGGAATTCATAATGTCCATACCGAGTGCGAAAAGCAGTCTTGGGCACATCAGAGTCCTTGATCTTCAGCTGGTGGTATCCCGATCTAAGATCGATCTTCGAGAAGACGGTAGCACCTCGGAGCTGATCAAACAAGTCATCTATCCTAGGTAAAGGATATTTATTGCGCACCGTTACCCGATTCAGCTGTCGGTAATCTATACACAATCTAAGTGAGCCATCCTTCTTCTTCACAAACAAAACGGGAGCACCCCAAGGAGATACACTAGGCCTGATAAATCCCTTTTCTAATAATTCTTGCAGCTGAATTTTCAATTCCATGAGTTCTGACGGGGCCATACGATACGGTGCACGGGAAATCGGCGCAGTACCGGGATCTAACTCGATAGTAAACTCAATCTCTCTATCAGGGGGAAGACCAGGTAAATCATCAGGAAAAACCTCCGGAAACTCGCAAACTGCTGAAATTTCACTAAGTTTTGGTGAGTTGACCTCGGTAGCAATCACATGTGCCAAATATCCTTCACACCCCCTTTTCAAAAGTTTCGTCGCCTCGAGAAATGATATAACATTGAATGGAGTACCCAACTGATCTCCATGAAGCTTAAATTCAGGCTCATTTGGTATTCTAAAGATAACCTCCTTCTTGTAACACTCCACCGAAGCATGATGAGAAGCAAGCCAATCCATCCCGAGGATAACATCAAAATCCCAAATGTTTAAGGGTATTAAATCTACTAGCATCTCCTTATCCCCTAAGTGTAGCCTACAACTGCGATACACCTCCCCAACTACCACACTTTCCCCGGTCGGTGTAGCTATGGACATACGACTATCTAATAACTCTCGTGGCCTGTTAGAATGCATGGCATATGACAATGAGATATATGAATGAGTGGACCCTGGGTCTATAAGTACATGAGCAGGTTTATTAAAGAGATTTAACGTACCCGTCACTACAGTCGGAGTGGCATCAGCATCCCGCTTCGTTAAGGTGAATACTCTACCCTGCGTCATTGGTCTATTGGCCTGGCCTGCTGAGCTCACCATCGATCCACCCCCTCGGCCTTGAACACTCTTGTTGCTACTCATCTGCCCACGGCCTCTCATCGCCGATGGCCTATTGCCTACACTAGCGCTGCTTGACGCTGCTACTATAGGCTGCCTACAATTCCTCTGTACATGTCCCTTCATGCCACATCTGAAACATGTAACCCCCTCACTCCTTAATTGTGGGCAATTGTTTCTTAAGTGATCACGACGTCCACAATGAAAGCAACTCCCGGACTGCACTTGACAAACTCCGGAATGAAATCGACCACAATTCTGACAATTTTGATGCCTCGAGAGATTAGTTCCACCATAACTTCCACCACTCTGACTCCTCATGCCCTTACCTTCATGAGACCATTGCGGAAGCTGCTGATAAGTTGATTTCCCTCTATTGAAGCCTTGAATGAACCCGCCTCTTTTTGGGGGTCGGAAGGAACCCTCTACAAGTGAGCTACTAGGTCGAGTTATACTTTGCTCCCTCTGATGAACTTCCTCTCGTAAGTCCTCCTCAGTGATAATGGCTTTATTATACAGGTCTGCAAATAATGGGATCTCCAAAACGGAAACGCGCGACCTCATATTGAGGTTCAATCCATCCAAGAACCTACTGCATTTGGAAGTTTCATCACTTACCAATGTAGGGGCAAAACGTGACAACTTGGTAAATTTTACTTCATATTCAGCTACGCTGAGGTCCCCTTGCTTCAAATTCAAAAATTCCCGCTCCTTGGCGCGCCGAAACGAGGCTGGAAAGTACTTATTATAAAATGCTTGCGTAAACTCAGCCCAAGTGATAATGTGCGAGGAGTTCGGGTCCAGTCGTCTTTGAGTAGCCTCCCACAAGTACTGAGCATCCCCTTCTAGCATGAATGTTGCAAGTGCCACACGTTGGTTGTCTGAAACCTCCATGATTGCAAAAATTCTTTCCATTCCAGCCATCCAATTCACCGCTTCTATAGGACCAGCACTTCTCGAAAAACTAGATGGACCATATTTCCTAAACCTTTCATACGGCGTCAATTGTTGCTCCATGTGAGATGTAGATGCACTCGGCTGTGCTGCTTGCCTCTGGAAGAAGGCCGTTTTGTTGCTCAATTAGCTGCGCTTGCTGCTCCACTAGACGAGTCATGGCTGCTAACGTCTGGTGGATTGGTGGATCTTGAACCCTAGGAGCTGCAGCAGCTTCTTGAGGAGCTTGAGACACTTGCTCCTCTGTCATCGGCTCAGGTGTACTCATAGCTAAATTCTCGGCTGTACGGTATCTAGGTCGACCCCGCCTTGCACGTTTGGGTCCCATTGCAAATTTTCCTAAACAGAACACAAGTTAACCAAGCATTTAACAACACAATGATAAGGTATATCCCGTCTTGGGGCCGCAACTAATCAAAAAGAGCGGGGATCAGGCGCACTACGTCTACAGAATCCTATAACCTAGGCTCTGATACCAAAAATGTCACGACCCGAAACTTATAGCAGAGTTTCCCCTCTATTCCTTAATATCCATTATCATATACGCAACTCATATACGTATAATCTATTTCCCTAATTCTCAACACATTAAACCACCCGAACAAGCTCTATATAAACATATAATGACCCAACTAATTCAGATATATGCATAAAACTCTCAAATATTTCTCAGTTGCAACCATCTTGTAACACAGACTGAACGAAAAGCTTTCATATATATATATATAGCATGCTTCTACAACACATCCAACCTTTAAACTAACTCGGCACTCTACGTTAATATATAATGAGTCTAACGGATTCTAATGTACATATATGCTCTCCATAGTGTGTTCAGCTACAACCATACCACTAAACCAACTAACAAAAGTTTCAGGTCGTAACAGGATTGTAACATTTACGAACACTTACTACCTATACTATGGGTGGGCCTACTTGCCAAAATCCTTTGCGCTGATCCCCGTTATCCAAAGCCCTCCTGTGCGGCTAGTCTAGCTCCTAGCTCATCTGGAAAAATGTATGCAGGGGGTGAGCTGCAACTCAGTGAGTACTATATTCCAAGGTAAAATGAGCTAATATGTTACATCACAATTCACGACAATCAATCATACATATATATATATATATATATATACATATTTCACCGTGATATAGCATCCAATACCAAGATCATCCTTTCACACAACTCATAGGGCAACCAAATCCAAACAACAGTAATATAGCCATAGGGTTGCATTTCCTCGCAACAGAGTTATGACGGTACCGTGACCCCGCACACCTCATTCATATCATCCTCAACTCCCAATATCCATGTCTCATGAGCGGGGGCCGCCCATTAACCTCTGGCGGTAAGAGTTGACCTTCATTTATATTCCGCCGGTCCAGCGTCCGATCATGCCCCTACTTATATTCCGCCGGGTCCAGCGGCCGATCAGGCCCCCATTTGTATTCCGCCGGGTCCAGCGGCCGATCACGTCCCTATTTTATATTCCGCCGGGTCCAGCGGCCGATCAAGCCCCTATTTATATTCCGCCGGGTTCGGCGGCCGATCAGACCCCTTTTATAATCTGCCGGGTCCAGCGATCCCATGGCTATAGTGCAACCATCACAAGCATACTAAGCATACACATCAACTATGTTCCGCAATCATTCGGCCACCATCACTTCTATAACCATACACACACACACATATATATATATATATATATATATTTATTATTATTTTACGATGGAAGAAAGTACTCCCAAACACCCCTGAAATGACCACTTAATGAATCGAGCCTTCCGGAGGTATAGTCTCAGTCTCCCCAGCCCCTATCCAGTTCAAGCAAAAAGGTTAGATAATATACTAGATGAGGGTGAAAATATGCAGCAATTCACCTCCTGTGCTATTTCCTGAATGTAGCTATAATATAAGATGTTTATAATTTACAAATGCTTCTTCCCTATCTCTTTTGATTTCTACCTAACTCTTTAAATAGAGAACAATGCAAAATGCTATACACATGTATCTCTCAAATTATATCAACTTAGGATTCATCACAATATATATCAAATGGATGACCAATTTGATCAGCCAAATTCAGGAAGAGTGCAAGGAATTCTAAGTACTTCTTTGGTTCCGAAATACAAATAAATAAGAGCTTATTCAATCAATCCATCACATGATATCATTATAATGCATGATAAATTTTCAATTCAGTTCCCTTCTCTAGTCCATGGTCAGCTCACAGAGTAAAATGTATGCATATACCTATGCACACACGCTTGTCTACATCTATATATGTGTATATATACTTTCAGAAGGGCATAGCTATGTGCCTTAGAAACCCACCAATTTAACCAAGGGTTTTGCCCCCTGCCCCACAACCGAATTTTTCAACCCATATAAGTGACCAAACTCATCCCAAAACAACATAAGACTAACTCCAAACATATATCCAACTCAACTTATATCATTTAGGAGAAGCTACCAATCTCAACAACTAAAATTCTCAATCTAACCTAACTGAAATGGATGCAAGAAGAGCCACAACTATATACAACATAGTGAATATAGATGTTTAAATCATAGATAATCAACTTACTAATCAATACTCCAAACTTAGTCTTCTTCTCCAAGGATTTTTCTCAACTCAGCTAACTCCTCTCTCTCTCTCTCTCTCTGGTTCATTTTCGTTTTTCTTGGGCTAGGGATAGAGCAAGGAGAAGTGTGGTTTAAATAAGGAAGAAAAGCAGAAAAAGAAAGTGGTCAAAGATGGTCAAAGGCGGTGGAAATAAATTGGCTGCTGAAAAGGAGGCCACTTGGCCCATTCCACACTCATCACTATCTGATTTCTCACCTTTTTCGTTATTATTATTATTTTTTTTTCTTTCGTATAGATAATGATCCAGCCACAAGTTGTGGTATATTAAATACATTTAAAGATCCAGCCAAAAAAAAATAAGGGTATATTATATACATGTATGTTATGTAACCATGCATGTGCATATGGATATGTATATGAGCATATATGCATGTTTGGTGGACACTAGCCTCACAATCTCCCCCACTAATGAAAATTTCGTCCCCGAAATTATTTACCTGATATCGGGAAAAGGTATGGATAGTTGACTCTCATAGAATCCTCGGGTTCCCGAGTGGCTTCTTCTATCGAATGACTCTTCCACAACACCTTTACTAATGGAATTCTCTTGGTTCGAAGGACCTGCTCCTTTCTATCTAAAATATCCACTGGCTCTTCCTCATATGTCAAGTCTTCATTTAGCTCCACCGGTTGATAACTCAGAACATGGGATGGGTCTGGTATATACTTACGCAACATTGACACATGAAACACGTTATGAATACGGGATAGTTCAGGAGGTAGAGCCAACCGGTATGCCACCTTCCCAATGCGCTCGAGAACCTCGTATGGCCCGATATATCTGGGACTAAGCTTCCCTTTCTTGCCAAATCTCATAATACCCTTCCACGGTGATACCTTTAAGAAAACTCGATCCCCTTGCTGAAACTCGAGGTCCTTTCTTCGTTTATCGGCATAATTCTTTTGTCGCCCTTGAGCGGTCTTTAATCTCTCTCTGATAATCTTGACCTTTTCAGCTGTTAGGTCGACTATTTCCGGTCCAGTTAATTGCCTCTCTCCAACTTCGTTCCAACACAATGGTGTTCGACAAACCCGACCATAAAGCGACTCATATGGTGCCATTCCAATACTAGATTGATAACTGTTATTATACGCGAATTCCATCAAAGGAAGGTAGTCATCCCAGCTGCCTTGAAATTCTATAACACACGCTCTTAACATTTCCTCCAATGTTTGAATGGTCCTTTCGCTTTGCCCGTCTGATTCAGGATGAAAAGCGGTGGTCAAATTCAACTTTGTGCCTAGAGCCGTAACAAAACTATTCCAGTACTTGGAAGTAAAATAGGAACCTCTGTCTGATACTATGGATGCCGGCACACCGTGCAACCTCACAATCTCCTTAATGAACAATTGTGCCAACTGATCTGCACCGAATGTCGTTTTAGCTGGTAGGAAGTGAGCGGATTTAGTCAGCCTATCAACTATCACCCATATAGAATCATGCCCTCTTCGTGTTCGTGGAAGTCCCGAGACAAAATCCATGGTGATCTTTTCCCATTTCCATTCAGGTACCGGAAGAGGTTGTAATAACCCGGATGGGTGTTGATGCTCTGCTTTAACCTGTTAACATACTAGACACTTGGCAACAAATTCAGCTATCTCCTTTTTCATGTTATACCACCAATAGCTTCTCTTCAAATTATAATACATCTTAGTGCTTCCGGGGTGCATTGCATAAGGTGAGCTATGAGCCTGTGCAAGAATCTCTCTCTTCAACTCAGCATCATTAGGTACACAAATTCGACTCCCAAACATAAGTGTGTCATCCTCTTTCAAAAGAAATTCAAACTTCTTGCCTTCCTTTACTCTGCCTTCCTTAATCTTGTTTTTCATCTCTACTAAAAATGGATCTACTTGTTGCGCTTCCCGAATTCGATCAACTAGCACTGGTTTCATATCATAAATAGCCATCAATGCTCCTAAACCGGTCATCTCTAGTTTAACTTCTAATGACCTCAACTCATTAATATAAGTGTGTCGTAAACACTCCACATACCTGCTAATCTTGCTGATGATTTCCGACTCAGTGCATCTGCCACCACGTTTGCCTTTCCTGGATGATAGTTGATCGTGCAATCATAATCTTTGATTAGTTCCATCCATCTCCTCTGTCTCAAGTTGAGTTCTTTTTGAGTGAACAAATGTTTCAAACTCTTGTGATCTGTATAAATCTCGCACTTTGCTCCATATAAATAATGTCTCCAAAGTTTGAGGGCGAATACCACGGCTGCCAATTCAAGATCATGCGTCGGGTAATTCTTCTCATGATTCCTTAATTGCCGAGATGCATAAGCCACCACTCTGCCATTTTGCATTAATACGCAGCCTAAGCCTTGATGGGATGCATCACTATATATCACAAACCCCTCATCAGTGGACGGAATAACAAGCACTGGGGCAGTGGTCAACCTCTTCTTCAACTCCTGGAAACTTTGCTCATACTCATCTGTCCATTCAAACTTCACACTTTTCCGCGTTAACCGAGTCAGGGGAGCAGCAATAAGGGAGAATCCTTCCACAAATCTTCGATAATAACCAGCTAATCCTAGGAAACTCCTCACCTCTGTTACACTTGTAGGACGATTCCAATTCAAGATAGCTTCAATCTTCGTCGGATCCACTGATATGCCATCACCTGAAATCACATGCCCGAGGAATCCCACTCGGTCTAACCAAAACTCACATTTGCTAAACTTGGCATAAAGTTTTCTTTCTCTCAAAATCTGCAACACTACACGAAGATGTTCTTCATGCTCATTCCGGTTCCTCGAGTATACCAATATATCATCGATGAAAACCACCACAAACTGATCAAGATATAGCTGGAAGACTCTATTCATTAAATCCATAAAAGCTGCTGGAGCATTTGTTAACCCGAAAGGCATCACAAGGAATTCATAATGTCCATACCGAGTGCGAAAAGCAGTCTTGGGCACATCAGAGTCCTTGATCTTCAGCTGGTGGTATCCCGATCTAAGATCGATCTTCGAGAAGACGGTAGCACCTCGGAGCTGATCAAACAAGTCATCTATCCTAGGTAAAGGATATTTATTGCGCACCGTTACCCGATTCAGCTGTCGGTAATCTATACACAATCTAAGTGAGCCATCCTTCTTCTTCACAAACAAAACGGGAGCACCCCAAGGAGATACACTAGGCCTGATAAATCCCTTTTCTAATAATTCTTGCAGCTGAATTTTCAATTCCATGAGTTCTGACGGGGCCATACGATACGGTGCACGGGAAATCGGCGCAGTACCGGGATCTAACTCGATAGTAAACTCAATCTCTCTATCAGGGGGAAGACCAGGTAAATCATCAGGAAAAACCTCCGGAAACTCGCAAACTGCTGAAATTTCACTAAGTTTTGGTGAGTTGACCTCGGTAGCAATCACATGTGCCAAATATCCTTCACACCCCTTTTCAAAAGTTTCGTCGCCTCGAGAAATGATATAACATTGAATGGAGTACCCAACTGATCTCCATGAAGCTTAAATTCAGGCTCATTTGGTATTCTAAAGATAACCTCCTTCTTGTAACACTCCACCGAAGCATGATGAGAAGCAAGCCAATCCATCCCGAGGATAACATCAAAATCCCAAATGTTTAAGGGTATTAAATCTACTAGCATCTCCTTATCCCCTAAGTGTAGCCTACAACTGCGATACACCTCCCCAACTACCACACTTTCCCCGGTCGGTGTAGCTATGGACATACGACTATCTAATAACTCTCGTGGCCTGTTAGAATGCATGGCATATGACAATGAGATATATGAATGAGTGGACCCTGGGTCTATAAGTACATGAGCAGGTTTATTAAAGAGATTTAACGTACCCGTCACTACAGTCGGAGTGGCATCAGCATCCCGCTTCGTTAAGGTGAATACTCTACCCTGCGTCATTGGTCTATTGGCCTGGCCTGCTGAGCTCACCATCGATCCACCCCCTCGGCCTTGAACACTCTTGTTGCTACTCATCTGCCCACGGCCTCTCATCGCCGATGGCCTATTGCCTACACTAGCGCTGCTTGACGCTGCTACTATAGGCTGCCTACAATTCCTCTGTACATGTCCCTTCATGCCACATCTGAAACATGTAACCCCCTCACTCCTTAATTGTGGGCAATTGTTTCTTAAGTGATCACGACGTCCACAATGAAAGCAACTCCCGGACTGCACTTGACAAACTCCGGAATGAAATCGACCACAATTCTGACAATTTTGATGCCTCGAGAGATTAGTTCCACCATAACTTCCACCACTCTGACTCCTCATGCCCTTACCTTCATGAGACCATTGCGGAAGCTGCTGATAAGTTGATTTCCCTCTATTGAAGCCTTGAATGAACCCGCCTCTTTTTGGGGGTCGGAAGGAACCCTCTACAAGTGAGCTACTAGGTCGAGTTATACTTTGCTCCCTCTGATGAACTTCCTCTCGTAAGTCCTCCTCAGTGATAATGGCTTTATTATACAGGTCTGCAAATAATGGGATCTCCAAAACGGAAACGCGCGACCTCATATTGAGGTTCAATCCATCCAAGAACCTACTGCATTTGGAAGTTTCATCACTTACCAATGTAGGGGCAAAACGTGACAACTTGGTAAATTTTACTTCATATTCAGCTACGCTGAGGTCCCCTTGCTTCAAATTCAAAAATTCCCGCTCCTTGGCGCGCCGAAACGAGGCTGGAAAGTACTTATTATAAAATGCTTGCGTAAACTCAGCCCAAGTGATAATGTGCGAGGAGTTCGGGTCCAGTCGTCTTTGAGTAGCCTCCCACAAGTACTGAGCATCCCCTTCTAGCATGAATGTTGCAAGTGCCACACGTTGGTTGTCTGAAACCTCCATGATTGCAAAAATTCTTTCCATTCCAGCCATCCAATTCACCGCTTCTATAGGACCAGCACTTCTCGAAAAACTAGATGGACCATATTTCCTAAACCTTTCATACGGCGTCAATTGTTGCTCCATGTGAGATGTAGATGCACTCGGCTGTGCTGCTTGCCTCTGGAAGAAGGCCGTTTTGTTGCTCAATTAGCTGCGCTTGCTGCTCCACTAGACGAGTCATGGCTGCTAACGTCTGGTGGATTGGTGGATCTTGAACCCTAGGAGCTGCAGCAGCTTCTTGAGGAGCTTGAGACACTTGCTCCTCTGTCATCGGCTCAGGTGTACTCATAGCTAAATTCTCGGCTGTACGGTATCTAGGTCGACCCCGCCTTGCACGTTTGGGTCCCATTGCAAATTTTCCTAAACAGAACACAAGTTAACCAAGCATTTAACAACACAATGATAAGGTATATCCCGTCTTGGGGCCGCAACTAATCAAAAAGAGCGGGGATCAGGCGCACTACGTCTACAGAATCCTATAACCTAGGCTCTGATACCAAAAATGTCACGACCCGAAACTTATAGCAGAGTTTCCCCTCTATTCCTTAATATCCATTATCATATACGCAACTCATATACGTATAATCTATTTCCCTAATTCTCAACACATTAAACCACCCGAACAAGCTCTATATAAACATATAATGACCCAACTAATTCAGATATATGCATAAAACTCTCAAATATTTCTCAGTTGCAACCATCTTGTAACACAGACTGAACGAAAAGCTTTCATATATATATATATAGCATGCTTCTACAACACATCCAACCTTTAAACTAACTCGGCACTCTACGTTAATATATAATGAGTCTAACGGATTCTAATGTACATATATGCTCTCCATAGTGTGTTCAGCTACAACCATACCACTAAACCAACTAACAAAAGTTTCAGGTCGTAACAGGATTGTAACATTTACGAACACTTACTACCTATACTATGGGTGGGCCTACTTGCCAAAATCCTTTGCGCTGATCCCCGTTATCCAAAGCCCTCCTGTGCGGCTAGTCTAGCTCCTAGCTCATCTGGAAAAATGTATGCAGGGGGTGAGCTGCAACTCAGTGAGTACTATATTCCAAGGTAAAATGAGCTAATATGTTACATCACAATTCACGACAATCAATCATACATATATATATATATATATATATACATATTTCACCGTGATATAGCATCCAATACCAAGATCATCCTTTCACACAACTCATAGGGCAACCAAATCCAAACAACAGTAATATAGCCATAGGGTTGCATTTCCTCGCAACAGAGTTATGACGGTACCGTGACCCCGCACACCTCATTCATATCATCCTCAACTCCCAATATCCATGTCTCATGAGCGGGGGCCGCCCATTAACCTCTGGCGGTAAGAGTTGACCTTCATTTATATTCCGCCGGTCCAGCGTCCGATCATGCCCCTACTTATATTCCGCCGGGTCCAGCGGCCGATCAGGCCCCCATTTGTATTCCGCCGGGTCCAGCGGCCGATCACGTCCCTATTTATATTCCGCCGGGTCCAGCGGCCGATCAAGCCCCTATTTATATTCCGCCGGGTTCGGCGGCCGATCAGACCCCTTTTATAATCTGCCGGGTCCAGCGATCCCATGGCTATAGTGCAACCATCACAAGCATACTAAGCATACACATCAACTATGTTCCGCAATCATTCGGCCACCATCACTTCTATAACCATACACACACACATATATATATATATATATATATATTATTTTACGATGGAAGAAAGTACTCCCAAACACCCCTGAAATGACCACTTAATGAATCGAGCCTTCCGGAGGTATAGTCTCAGTCTCCCCAGCCCCTATCCAGTTCAAGCAAAAAGGTTAGATAATATACTAGATGAGGGTGAAAATATGCAGCAATTCACCTCCTGTGCTATTTCCTGAATGTAGCTATAATATAAGATGTTTATAATTTACAAATGCTTCTTCCCTATCTCTTTTGATTTCTACCTAACTCTTTAAATAGAGAACAATGCAAAATGCTATACACATGTATCTCTCAAATTATATCAACTTAGGATTCATCACAATATATATCAAATGGATGACCAATTTGATCAGCCAAATTCAGGAAGAGTGCAAGGAATTCTAAGTACTTCTTTGGTTCCGAAATACAAATAAATAAGAGCTTATTCAATCAATCCATCACATGATATCATTATAATGCATGATAAATTTTCAATTCAGTTCCCTTCTCTAGTCCATGGTCAGCTCACAGAGTAAAATGTATGCATATACCTATGCACACACGCTTGTCTACATCTATATATGTGTATATATACTTTCAGAAGGGCATAGCTATGTGCCTTAGAAACCCACCAATTTAACCAAGGGTTTTGCCCCCTGCCCCACAACCGAATTTTTCAACCCATATAAGTGACCAAACTCATCCAAAACAACATAAGACTAACTCCAAACATATATCCAACTCAACTTATATCATTTAGGAGAAGCTACCAATCTCAACAACTAAAATTCTCAATCTAACCTAACTGAAATGGATGCAAGAAGAGCCACAACTATATACAACATAGTGAATATAGATGTTTAAATCATAGATAATCAACTTACTAATCAATACTCCAAACTTAGTCTTCTTCTCCAAGGATTTTTCTCAACTCAGCTAACTCCTCTCTCTCTCTCTCTTCTGGTTCATTTTCGTTTTTCTTGGGCTAGGGATAGAGCAAAGGAGAAGTGTGGTTTAAATAAGGAAGAAAAGCAGAAAAAGAAAGTGGTCAAAGATGGTCAAAGGCGGTGGAAATAAATTGGCTGCTGAAAAGGAGGCCACTTGGCCCATTCCACACTCATCACTATCTGATTTCTCACCTTTTCGTTATTATTATTATTTTTTCTTTCGTATAGATAATGATCCAGCCACAAGTTGTGGTATATTAAATACATTTAAAGATCCAGCCAAAAAAAAATAAGGGTATATTATATACATGTATGTTATGTAACCATGCATGTGCATATGGATATGTATATGAGCATATATGCATGTTTGGTGGACACTAGCCTCACAATCTCCCCCACTAATGAAAATTTCGTCCCCGAAATTATTTACCTGATATCGGGGAAAAGGTATGGATAGTTGACTCTCATAGAATCCTCGGGTTCCCGAGTGGCTTCTTCTATCGAATGACTCTTCCACAACACCTTTACTAATGGAATTCTCTTGGTTCGAAGACCTGCTCCTTTCTATCTAAAATATCCACTGGCTCTTCCTCATATGTCAAGTCTTCATTTAGCTCACCGGTTGATAACTCAGAACATGGGATGGGTCTGGTATATACTTACGCAACATTGACACATGAAACACGTTATGAATACGGGATAGTTCAGGAGGTAGAGCCAACCGGTATGCCACCTTCCCAATGCGCTCGAGAACCTCGTATGGCCCGATATATCTGGGACTAAGCTTCCCTTTCTTGCCAAATCTCATAATACCCTTCCACGGTGATACCTTAAGAAAACTCGATCCCCTTGCTGAAACTCGAGGTCCTTTCTTCGTTTATCGGCATAATTCTTTTGTCGCCTTGAGCGGTCTTAATCTCTCTCTGATAATCTTGACCTTTTCAGCTGTTAGGTCGACTATTTCCGGTCCAGTTAATTGCCTCTCTCCAACTTCGTTCCAACACAATGGTGTTCGACAAACCCGACCATAAAGCGACTCATATGGTGCCATTCCAATACTAGATTGATAACTGTTATTATACGCGAATTCCATCAAAGGAAGGTAGTCATCCCAGCTGCCTTGAAATTCTATAACACACGCTCTTAACATTTCCTCCAATGTTTGAATGGTCCTTTCGCTTTGCCCGTCTGATTCAGGATGAAAAGCGGTGGTCAAATTCAACTTTGTGCCTAGAGCCGTAACAAAACTATTCCAGTACTTGGAAGTAAAATAGGAACCTCTGTCTGATACTATGGATGCCGGCACACCGTGCAACCTCACAATCTCCTTAATGAACAATTGTGCCAACTGATCTGCACCGAATGTCGTTTTAGCTGGTAGGAAGTGAGCGGATTTAGTCAGCCTATCAACTATCACCCATATAGAATCATGCCCTCTTCGTGTTCGTGGAAGTCCCGAGACAAAATCCATGGTGATCTTTTCCCATTCCATTCAGGTACCGGAAGAGGTGTAATAACCCGGATGGGTGTTGATGCTCTGCTTTAACCTGTTAACATACTAGACACTTGGCAACAAATTCAGCTATCTCCTTTTTCATGTTATACCACCAATAGCTTCTCTTCAAATTATAATACATCTTAGTGCTTCCGGGGTGCATTGCATAAGGTGAGCTATGAGCCTGTGCAAGAATCTCTCTCTTCAACTCAGCATCATTAGGTACACAAATTCGACTCCCAAACATAAGTGTGTCATCCTCTTTCAAAAGAAATTCAAACTTCTTGCCTTCCTTAATCTTGTTTTTCATCTCTACTAAAAATGGATCTACTTGTTGCGCTTCCCGAATTCGATCAACTAGCACTGGTTTCATATCATAAATAGCCATCAATGCTCCTAAACCGGTCATCTCTAGTTTAACTTCTAATGACCTCAACTCATTAATATAAGTGTGTCGTAAACACTCCACATACCTGCTAATCTTGCTGATGATTTCCGACTCAGTGCATCTGCCACCACGTTTGCCTTTCCTGGATGATAGTTGATCGTGCAATCATAATCTTTGATTAGTTCCATCCATCTCCTCTGTCTCAAGTTGAGTTCTTTTTGAGTGAACAAATGTTTCAAACTCTTGTGATCTGTATAAATCTCGCACTTTGCTCCATATAAATAATGTCTCAAAGTTGAGGGCGAATACCACGGCTGCCAATTCAAGATCATGCGTCGGGTAATTCTTCTCATGATTCCTTAATTGCCGAGATGCATAAGCCACCACTCTGCCATTTTGCATTAATACGCAGCCTAAGCCTTGATGGGATGCATCACTATTATCACCACAAACCCCTCATCAGTGGACGGAATAACAAGCACTGGGGCAGTGGTCAACCTCTTCTTCAACTCCTGGGAAACTTTGCTCATACTCATTGTCCATTCAAACTTCACACTTTTCCGCGTAACCGAGTCAGGGGAGCAGCAATAAGGGAGAATCCTTCCACAAATCTTCGATAATAACCAGCTAATCCTAGGAAACTCCTCACCTCTGGTACACTTGTAGGACGATTCCAATTCAAGATAGCTTCAATCTTCGTCGGATCCACTGATATGCCATCACCTGAAATCACATGCCCGAGGAATCCCACTCGGTCTAACCAAAAACTCACATTTGCTAAACTTGGCATAAAGTTTTCTTTCTCTCAAAAATCTGCAAACACTACACGAAGATGTTCTTCATGCTCATTCCGGTTCCTCGAGTATACCAATATATCATCGATGAAAACCACCACAAACTGATCAAGATATAGCTGGAAGACTCTATTCATTAAATCCATAAAAGCTGCTGGAGCATTTGTTAACCCGAAAGGCATCACAAGGAATTCATAATGTCCATACCGAGTGCGAAAAGCAGTCTTGGGCACATCAGAGTCCTTGATCTTCAGCTGGTGGTATCCCGATCTAAGATCGATCTTCGAGAAGACGGTAGCACCTCGGAGCTGATCAAACAAGTCATCTATCCTAGGTAAAGGATATTTATTGCGCACCGTTACCCGATTCAGCTGTCGGTAATCTATACACAATCTAAGTGAGCCATCCTTCTTCTTCACAAACAAAACGGGAGCACCCCAGGGAGATACACTAGGCCTGATAAATCCCTTTTCTAATAATTCTTGCAGCTGAATTTTCAATTCCATGAGTTCTGACGGGGCCATACGATACGGTGCACGGGAAATCGGCGCAGTACCGGGATCTAACTCGATAGTAAACTCAATCTCTCTATCAGGGGGAAAAGACCAGGTAAATCATCAGGAAAAAACCTCCGGAAACTCGCAAACTGCTGAATTTCACTAAGTTTTGGTGAGTTGACCTCGGTAGCAATCACATGTGCCAAATATCCTTCACACCCCCTTTAAAAGTTTCGTCGCCTCGAGAAATGATATAACATTGAATGGAGTACCCAACTGATCTCCATGAAGCTTAAATTCAGGCTCATTTGGTATTCTAAAGATAACCTCCTTCTTGTAACACTCCACCGAAGCATGATGAGAAGCAAGCCAATCCATCCCGAGGATAACATCAAAATCCCAAATGTTTAAGGGTATTAAATCTACTAGCATCTCCTTATCCCCTAAGTGTAGCCTACAACTGCGATACACCTCCCCAACTACCACACTTTCCCCGGTCGGGTGTAGCTATGGACATACGACTATCTAATAACTCTCGTGGCCTGTTAGAATGCATGGCATATGACAATGAGATATATGAATGAGTGGACCCTGGGTCTAAAGTACATGAGCAGGTTTATTAAAGAGATTTAACGTACCCGTCACTACAGTCGGAGTGGCATCAGCATCCCGCTTCGTTAAGGTGAATACTCTACCCTGCGTCATTGGTCTATTGGCCTGGCCTGCTGAGCTCACATCGATCCACCCCCTCGGCCTTGAACACTCTTGTTGCTACTCATCTGCCCAAGGCTCTCATCGCTTGGATGGCCTATTGCCTACACTAGCGCTGCTTGAACGCTGCTACTATAGGCTGCCTACAATTCCTCTTGACATGTCCCTTCATGCCACCTCGTGAAACATGTAACCCCCTCACTCCTTAATTGTGGGCAATTGTTTCTTAAGTGATCACGACGTCCACAATGAAAGCAACTCCCGGACTGCACTTGACAAATCCGGAATGAAATCGACCACAATTCTGACAAATTTTGATGCCTCGAGAGATTAGTCCACCATAACTTCCACCACTCTGAATCCCTCATGCCCTTACCTCATGAGGACCATTGCGGAAGCTGCTGATAAGTTGATTTCCTCTATTGAAGCCTTGAATGAACCCGCCTCTTTTTGGGGGTCGGAAGGAGGAACCCTCTACAAGTGAGCTACTAGGTCGAGTTATTACTTTGCTCCCTCTGATGAACTTCCTCTCGTAAGTCCTCTCAGTGATAATGGCTTTATTATACAGGTCTGCAAATAATGGGATCTCCAAAACGGAAACGCGCGACCTCATATTGAGGTCTCAATCCATCCAAGAACCTACTGCATTTGGAAGTTTCATCACTTACCAATG
>NW_022204112.1:0-17470 GCF_007655135.1 Punica granatum
CGCGAAAGCAGTAAAGTCACTAGGCCGAAGCCCGAGGAAAGCAGTAAAATGGACGCGAAGTCCGTGGACGCGAAGTCGGAAAGCGATAAAGTCACTAGGCCGAAGCCCGAGGAAAGCAGTAAAAATGGACGCGAAGTCCGTGGACGCGAAGTCCGAAAAGCAGTAAAAGTCACTAGGCCGAAGCCCGAGGAAAGCAGTAAAATGGACGCGAAGCGAGAAAGCAGTAAAGTCACTAGCCGAAGCCCGAGGAAAGCAGTAAAATGGACGCGAAGTCCGTGGACGCGAAGTCCGGAAAGCAGTAAAGTCACTAGCCGAAGCCCGAGGAAAGCAGTAAAATGGACGCGAAGTCCGTGGACGCGAAGTCCGGAAAGCAGTAAAGTCACTAGGCCGAAGCCCGAGGAAAGCAGTAAAATGGACGCGAAGTCCGTGGACGCGAAGTCCGGAAAGCAGTAAAGTCACTAGGCCGAAGCCCGAGAAAAGCAGTAAAATGGACGCGAAGTCCGTGGACGCGAAGTCCGGAAAGCGATAAAGTCACTAGGCCGAAGCCCGAGGAAAGCAGTAAAATGGACGCGAAGTCCGAAAAGCAGTAAAGTCACTAGGCCAAAGCCGAGGAAAGCAGTAAAATGGACGCGAAGTCCGTGGACGCGAAGTCCGGAAAGCAGTAAAGTCACTAGGCCGAAGCCCGAGGAAAGCAGTAAAATGGACGCGAAGTCCGGAAAGCAGTAAAGTCACTAGGCCGAAGCCCGAGAAAGCAGTAAAATGGACGCGAAGTCCGTGGACGCGAAGTCCGGAAAGCAGTAAAGTCACTAGGCCGAAGCCCGAGGAAAGCGGTAAAATGGACGCGAAGTCCGTGGACGCGAAGTCCGGAAAGCAGTAAAGTCACTAGGCCGAAGCCCGAGGAAAGCAGTAAAATGGACGCGAAGTCCGTGGACGCGAAGTCCGGAAAGCAGTAAAGTCACTAGGCCGAAGCCCGAGGGAAGCAGTAAAATGGACGCGAAGTCCGTGGACGCGAAGTCCGGAAAGCAGTAAAGTCACTAGGCCGAAGCCCGAGGAAAGCAGTAAAATGGACGCGAAGTCCGTGGACGCGAAGTCCGGAAGCAGTAAAGTCACTAGCCGAAGCCCGAAGAAAGCAGTAAAATGGACGCGAAGTCCGTGGACTCGAAGTCCGGAAAGCGATAAAGTCACTAGGCCGAAGCCCGAGAAAAGCAGTAAAATGGACGCGAAGTCCGAAAAGCAGTAAAGTCACTAGCCAAATCCCGAGAAAAGCAGTAAAATGGACGCGAAGTCCGTGGACGCGAAGTCCGGAAAGCAGTAAAGTCACTAGGCCGAAAGCCGGGAAAAGCGGTAAAATGGACGCGAAGTCCGTGGACGCGAAGTCGGAAAGCAGTAAAATGGACGCGAAGTCCGTGGACGCGAAGTCCGGAAAGCGATAAAGTCACTAGGCCGAAACCCGAGGAAAGCAGTAAAATGGACGCGAAGTCCGTGGACGCGAAGTCCGGAAGGCTGTAAAGTCACAAGGCCGAAGCCCGAGGAAATCGGTAAAATGGACGCGAAGTCCGGAAAGCGATAAAGTCACTAGGCCGAAGCCCGAGGAAAGCAGTAAAATGGCCGCGAAGTCCGTGAGCGCGATGTCCGGAAAGCAGTAAAGTCACTAGGCCGAAGCCCGAGGGAAGCAGTAAAATGGACGCGAAGTCCGTGGACGCGAAGTCCGGAAAGCAGTAAAGTCACTAGGTCGAAGCCCAAGGAAAGCAGTAAAATGGACGCGAAGTCCGGAATGCAGTAAAGTCACTAGGCCGAAGCCCGAGAAAAGCAGTAAAATGGACGCGAAGTCCGTGGACGCGAAGTCCGGAAAGCGATAAAATCACTAGGCCGAAGCCCGAGGAAAGCAGTAAAATGGACGCGAAGTCCGGAAAGCGATAAAGTCACTAGGCCGAAGCCCGAGGAAAGCAGTAAAATGGACGCGAAGTCCGGAAAGCAGTAAAGTCACTAGGCCGAAGCCCGGGAAAAGCGTAAAATGGACGCGAAGTCCGGAAAGCAGTAAAGTCACTAGGCCGAAGCCCGAGGAAAGCAGTAAAATGGACGCGAAGTCCGGAAAGCAGTAAAGTCACTAGGCCGAAGCCCGAGGAAAGCAGTAAAATGGACGCGAAGTCCGTGGACGCGAAGTCGGAAAGCAGTAAAGTCACTAGGCCGAAGCCCGAGGAAAGCAGTAAAATGGACGCGAAGTCCGTGGACGCGAAGTCCGGAAAGCAGTAAAGTCACTAGGCCGAAGCCCGAGGAAAGCAGTAAAATGGACGCGAAGTCCGTGGACGCGAAGTCCGGAAAGCAGTAAAGTCACTAGGCCGAAGCCCGAGGAAAGCGGTAAAATGGACGCGAAGTCCGTGGACGCGAAGTCCGGAAAGCAGTAAAGTCACTAGGCCGAAGCCCGAGGAAAGCGGTAAAATGGACGCGAAGTCCGTGGACGCGAAGTCCGGAAAGCAGTAAAGTCACTAGCCGAAGCCCGAGGAAAGCAGTAAAATGGACGCGAAGTCCGTGGACGCGAAGTCCGGAAAGCAGTAAAGTCACTAGGCCGAAGCCCGAGGAAAGCAGTAAAATGGACGCGAAGTCCGTGGACGCGAAGTCCGGAAAGCAGTAAAGTCACTAGGCCGAAGCCCGAGGAAAGCAGTAAAATGGACGCGAAGTCCGTGGACGCGAAGTCCGGAAAGCGATAAAGTCACTAGGCCGAAGCCCGAGGAAAGCAGTAAAATGGACGCGAAGTCCGGAAAGCAGTAAAGTCACTAGGCCGAAGCCCGAGGAAAGCAGTAAAATGGACGCGAAGTCCGTGGACGCGAAGTCCGGAAAGCAGTAAAGTCACTAGGCCGAAGCCCGAGGAAAGCGGTAAAATGGACGCGAAGTCCGTGGACGCGAAGTCCGGAAAGCAGTAAAGTCACTAGGCCGAAGCCCGAGGAAAGCAGTAAAATGGACGCGAAGTCCGGAAAGCAGTAAAGTCACTAGGCCGAAGCCCGAGAAAGCAGTAAAATGGACGCGAAGTCCGTGGACGCGAAGTCCGGAAAGCGTAAAGTCACTAGGCGAAGCCCGAGGAAAGCAGTAAAATGGACGCGAAGTCCGTGGACGCGAAGTCCGGAAAGCAGTAAAGTCACTAGGCCGAAGCCCGAGGAAAGCAGTAAAATGGACGCGAAGTCCGTGGACGCGAAGTCCGGAAAGCAGTAAAGTCACTAGGCCGAAGCCCGAGGAAAGCAGTAAAATGGACGCGAAGTCCGTGGACGCGAAGTCCGGAAAGCAGTAAAGTCACTAGGCCGAAGCCCGAGGAAAGCAGTAAAATGGACGCGAAGTCCGTGGACGCGAAGTCCGGAAAGCAGTAAAGTCACTAGCCGAAGCCGAGGAAAGCAGTAAAATGGACGCGAAGTCCGTGGACGCGAAGTCCGGAAAGCGATAAAGTCACTAGGCCGAAGCCCGAGGAAAGCAGTAAAATGGACGCGAAGTCCGAAAAGCAGTAAAGTCACTAGGCCGAATCCGAGGAAAGCAGTAAAATGGACGCGAAGTCCGTGGACGCGAAGTCCGGAAGCAGTAAAGTCACTAGGCCGAAGCCCGGGAAAAGCGGTAAAATGGACGCGAAGTCCGTGGACGCGAAGTCGGAAAAGCAGTAAAATGGACGCGAAGTCCGTGGACGCGAAGTCCGGAAAGCAGTAAAGTCACTAGGCCGAAGCCGAGGAAAAGCAGTAAAATGGACGCGAAGTCCGTGGAAGCGAAGTCCGGGAAAGCAGTAAAATGGACGCGAAGTCCGTGGACGCGAAGTCCGGAAAGCAGTAAAGTCACTAGGCCGAAGCCCGAGGAAAGCAGTAAAATGGACGCGAAGTCCGTGGACGCGAAGTCCGGAAAGCAGTAAAGTCACTAGGCCGAAGCCCGAGGAAAGCAGTAAAATGGACGCGAAGTCCGTGGACGCGAAGTCCGGAAAGCAGTAAAGTCACTAGGCCGAAGCCCGAGGAAAGCAGTAAAATGGACGCGAAGTCCGTGGACGCGAAGTCCGGAAAGCAGTAAAGTCACTAGGCCGAAGCCCGAGGAAAGCAGTAAAATGGACGCGAAGTCCGTGGACGCGAAGTCCGGAAAGCAGTAAAGTCACTAGGCCGAAGCCCGAGGAAAGCAGTAAAATGGACGCGAAGTCCGTGGACGCGAAGTCCGGAAAGCAGTAAAGTCACTAGGCCGAAGCCCGAGGGAAGCAGTAAAATGGACGCGAAGTCCGTGGACGCGAAGTCCGGAAAGCAGTAAAGTCACTAGGCCGAAGCCCGAGGAAAGCAGTAAAATGGACGCGAAGTCCGTGGACGCGAAGTCCGGAAAGCAGTAAAGTCACTAGCCGAAGCCTGAAGAAAGCAGTAAAATGGACGCGAAGTCCGTGGACTCGAAGTCCGGAAAGCGATAAAGTCACTAGGCCGAAGCCCGAGAAAAGCAGTAAAATGGACGCGAAGTCCGAAAAGCAGTAAAGTCACTAGGCCAAATCCCGAGGAAAGCAGTAAAATGGACGCGAAGTCCGTGGACGCGAAGTCCGGAAAGCAGTAAAGTCACTAGGCCGAAGCCCGAGGAAAGCAGTAAAATGGACGCGAAGTCCGTGGACGCGAAGTCCGGAAAGCAGTGAAATGGACGCGATGTCCGTGGACGCGAAGTCCGGAAAGCAGTAAAGTCACTAGGCCGAAGCCCGAGGAAAGCAGTAAAATGGACGCGAAGTCCGTGGACGCGAAGTCCGGAAAGCAGTAAAGTCACTAGGCCGAAGCCCGAGAAAAGCAGTAAAATGGACGCGAAGTCCGTGGACGCGAAGTCCGGAAAGCGAAAAAGTCACTAGGCCGAAGCCCGAGGAAAGCGGTAAAATGGACGCGAAGTCCGTGGACGCGAAGTCCGGAAAGCAGTAAAGTCACTAGGCCGAAGCCCGAGGGAAGCAGTAAAATGGACGCGAAGTCCGTGGACGCGAAGTCCGGAAAGCAGTAAAGTCACTAGGCCGAAGCCCGAGGAAAGCAGTAAAATGGACGCGACGAAGTCCGGAAAGCAGTAAAGTCACTAGCCGAAGCCCGAGAAAGCAGTAAAATGGACGCGAAGTCCGTGGACTCGAAGTCCGGAAAGCGATAAAGTCACTAGGCCGAAGCCCGAGGAAAGCAGTAAAATGGACGCGAAGTCCGAAAAGCAGTAAAGTCACTAGGCCAAGCCCGAGGAAAGCAGTAAAATGGACGCGAAGTCCGGAAAGCAGTAAAGTAACTAGGCCGAAGCCCGGGAAAAGCGGTTAAATGGACGCGAAGTCCGGAAAGCAGTAAAGTCACTAGGCCGAAGCCCGAGGAAAGCAGTAAAATGGACGCGAAGTCCGGAAAGCAGTAAAGTCACTAGGCCGAAGCCCGAGGAAAGCAGTAAAATGGACGCGAAGTCCGTGGACGCGAAGTCCGGAAAGCGATAAAGTCATTAGGCCGAAGCCCGAGGAAAGCAGTAAAATGGACGCGAAGTCCGTGGACGCGAAGTCCGGAAAGCAGTAAAGTCACTAGGCCGAAGCCCGAGGAAAGCAGTAAAATGGACGCGAAGTCCGTGGACGCGAAGTCCGGAAAGCAGTAAAGTCACTAGGCCGAAGCCCGAGAAAAGCGGTAAAATGGACGCGAAGTCCGTGGACGCGAAGTCCGGAAAGCGTAAAGTCACTAGGCCGAAGCCCGAGGAAAGCGTAAAATGGACGCGAAGTCCGTGGACGCGAAGTCCGGAAAGCAGTAAAGTCACTAGGCCGAAGCCCGAGGAAAGCAGTAAAATGGACGCGAAGTCCGTGGACGCGAAGTCCGGAAAGCAGTAAAGTCACTAGGCCGAAGCCCGAGGAAAGCAGTAAAATGGACGCGAAGTCCGTGGACGCGAAGTCCGGAAAGCAGTAAAGTCACTAGCCGAAGCCCGAAGAAAGCAGTAAAATGGACGCGAAGTCCGTGGACGCGAAGTCCGGAAAGCGATAAAGTCACTAGGCCGAAGCCCGAGGAAAGCAGTAAAATGGACGCGAAGTCCGAAAAGCAGTAAAGTCACTAGGCCAAATCCCGAGGAAAGCAGTAAAATGGACGCGAAGTCCGTGGACGCGAAGTCCGGAAAGCAGTAAAGTCACTAGGCCGAAGCCCGGGAAAGCAGTGAAATGGACGCGAAGTCCGTGGACGCGAAGTCCGGAAAGCAGTAAATTCACTAGGCCGAAGCCCGAGGAAAGCAGTAAAATGGACGCGAAGTCCGGAAAGCAGTAAAGTCACTAGGACGAAGCCCGAGAAAAGCAGTAAAATGGACGCAAAGTCCGTGGACGCGAAGTCCGGAAAGCGATAAAATCACTAGGCCGAAGCCCGAGGAAAGCAGTAAAATGGACGCGAAGTCCGTGGACGCGAAGTCCGGAAAGCACTAAAGTCATTAGGCCGAAGCCCGAGGAAATCGGTAAAATGGACGCGAAGTCCGTGGACGCGAAGTCCGGAAAGCAGTAAAGTCACTAGGCCGAAGCCCGAGGGAAGCAGTAAAATGGACGCGAAGTCCGTGGACGCGAAGTCCGGAAAGCAGTAAAGTCACTAGGCCGAAGCCCGAGGAAAGCAGTAAAATGGACGCGAAGTCCGTGGACGCGAAGTCCGGAAAGCAGTAAAGTCACTAGCCGAAGCCCGAAGAAAGCAGTAAAATGGACGCGAAGTCCGTGGACGCGAAGTCCGGAAAGCGATAAAGTCACTAGGCCGAAGCCCGAGGAAAGCAGTAAAATGGACGCGAAGTCCGAAAAGCAGTAAAGTCACTAGGCCAAATCCCGAGGAAAGCAGTAAAATGGACGCGAAGTCCGTGGACGCGAAGTCCGGAAAGCAGTAAAGTCACTAGGCCGAAGCCCGGGAAAAGCGGTAAAATGGACGCGAAGTCCGTGGACGCGAAGTCCGTGGACGCGAAGTCCGGAAAGCAGTAAAATGGACGCGAAGTCCGTGGACGCGAAGTCCGAAAAGCAGTAAAGTCACTAGGCCGAAGCCCGAGGAAAGCAGTAAAATGGACGCGAAGTCCGTGGACGCGAAGTCCGGAAAGCAGTAAAGTCACTAGGCCGAAGCCCGAGAAAAGCGTAAAATGGACGCGAAGTCCGTGGACGCGAAGTCCGGAAAGCAGTAAAGTCACTAGGCCGAAGCCCGAGAAAAGCGGTAAAATGGACGCGAAGTCCGTGGACGCGAAGTCCGGAAAGCAGTAAAGTCACTAGGCCGAAGCCCGAGGACAGCAGTAAAATGGACGCGAAGTCCGTGGACGCGAAGTCCGGAAAGCAGTAAAGTCACTAGGCCGAAGCCCGAGGAAAGCAGTAAAATGGACGCGAAGTCCGGAAAGCAGTAAAGTCACTAGCCGAAGCCCGACGAAAGCAGTAAAATGGACGCGAAGTCCGTGGACGCGAAGTCCGGAAAGCGATAAAGTCACTAGGCCGAAGCCCGAGGAAAGCAGTAAAATGGACGCGAAGTCCGAAAAGCAGTAAAGTCACTAGGCCAAATCCCGAGGAAAGCAGTAAAATGGACGCGAAGTCCGGAAAGCAGTAAAGTCACTAGGCCGAAGCCCGGGAAAGCGGTAAAATGGACGCGAAGTCCGGAAAGCAGTAAAGTCACTAGGCCGAAGCCCGAGGAAAGCAGTAAAATGGACGCGAAGTCCGGAAAGCAGTAAAGTCACTAGGCCGAAGCCCGAGGAAAGCAGTAAAATGGACGCGAAGTCCGTGGACGCGAAGTCCGGAAAGCGTAAAGTCACTAGGCCGAAGCCCGAGGAAAGCAGTAAAATGGACGCGAAGTCCGTGGACGCGAAGTCCGAAAGCAGTAAAGTCACTAGGCCGAAGCCCGAGGAAAGCAGTAAAATGGACGCGAAGTCCGTGGACGCGAAGTCCGGAAAGCAGTAAAGTCACTAGGCCGAAGCCCGAGAAAAGCGGTAAAATGGACGCGAAGTCCGTGGACGCGAAGTCCGGAAAGCAGTAAAGTCACTAGGCCGAAGCCCGAGGAAAGCAGTAAAATGGACGCGAAGTCCGGAAAGCAGTAAAGTCACTAGGCCGAAGCCCGAGGAAAGCAGTAAAATGGACGCGAAGTCCGTGGACGCGAAGTCCGGAAAGCAGTAAAGTCACTAGGCCGAAGCCCGAGGAAAGCAGTAAAATGGACGCGAAGTCCGTGGACGCGAAGTCCGGAAAGCAGTAAAGTCACTAGCCGAAGCCCGAAGAAAGCAGTAAAATGGACGCGAAGTCCGTGGACTCGAAGTCCGGAAAGCGATAAAGTCACTAGGCCGAAGCCCGAGGAAAGCAGTAAAATGGACGCGAAGTCCGAAAAGCAGTAAAGTCACTAGGCCAAATCCCGAGGAAAGCAGTAAAATGGACGCGAAGTCCGTGGACGCGAAGTCCGGAAAGCAGTAAAGTCACTAGGCGAAGCCCGGGAAAAGCAGTAAAATGGACGCGAAGTCCGTGGACGCGAAGTCCGGAAAGCAGTAAAGTCACTAGGCCGAAGCCCGAGGAAAGCAGTAAAATGGACGCGAAGTCCGGAAAGCAGTAAAGTCACTAGGCCGAAGCCCGAGAAAGCGGTAAAATGGACGCGAAGTCCGTGGACGTGAAGTCCGGAAAGCGATAAAGTCACTAGGCCGAAGCCCGAGGAAAGCGGTAAAATGGACGCGAAGTCCGTGGACGCGAAGTCCGGAAAGCAGTAAAGTCACTAGGCCGAAGCCCGAGGAAAGCAGTAAAATGGACGCGAAGTCCGTGGACGCGAAGTCCGGAAAGCAGTAAAGTCACTAGGCCGAAGCCCGAGGGAAGCAGTAAAATGGACGCGAAGTCCGTGGACGCGAAGTCCGGAAAGCAGTAAAGTCACTAGGTCGAAGCCCGAGGAAAGCAGTAAAATGGACGCGAAGTCCGTGGACGCGAAGTCCGGAAAGCAGTAAAGTCACTAGCCGAAGCCCGAAGAAAGCAGTAAAATGGACGCGAAGTCCGTGGACTCGAAGTCCGGAAAGCGATAAAGTCACTAGGCCGAAGCCCGAGAAAAGCAGTAAAATGGACGCGAAGTCCGAAAAGCAGTAAAGTCACTAGGCCAAATCCCGAGGAAAGCAGTAAAATGGACGCGAAGTCCGTGGACGCGAAGTCCGGAAAGCAGTAAAGTCACTAGGCCGAAGCCCGGGAAAAGCGGTAAAATGGACGCGAAGTCCGTGGACGCGAAGTCCGGAAAGCAGTAAAATGGACGCGAAGTCCGTGGACGCGAAGTCCGAAAGCAGTAAAGTCACTAGGCCGAAGCCCGAGGAAAGCAGTAAAATGGACGCGAAGTCCGTGGACGCGAAGTCCGGAAAGCAGTAAAGTCACTAGGCCGAAGCCCGAGAAAGCGTAAAATGGACGCGAAGTCCGTGGACGCGAAGTCCGGAAAGCGTAAAGTCACTAGGCCGAAGCCCGAGGAAAGCAGTAAAATGGACGCGAAGTCCGTGGACGCGAAGTCCGGAAAGCAGTAAAGTCACTAGGCCGAAGCCCGAGGAAGCAGTAAAATGGACGCGAAGTCCGTGGACGCGAAGTCCGGAAAGCAGTAAAGTCACTAGGTCGAAGCCCGAGGAAAGCAGTAAAATGGACGCGAAGTCCGGAAAGCAGTAAAGTCACTAGCCGAAGCCCGACGAAAGCAGTAAAATGGACGCGAAGTCCGTGGACGCGAAGTCCGGAAAGCGATAAAGTCACTAGGCCGAAGCCCGAGGAAAGCAGTAAAATGGACGCGAAGTCCGAAAAGCAGTAAAGTCACTAGGCCGAATCCCGAGGAAAGCTGTAAAATGGACGCGAAGTCCGGAAAGCAGTAAAGTCACTAGGCCGAAGCCCGGGAAAAGCGGTAAAATGGACGCGAAGTCCGGAAAGCAGTAAAGTCACTAGGCCGAAGCCCGAGGAAAGCAGTAAAATGGACGCGAAGTCCGGAAAGCAGTAAAGTCACTAGGCCGAAGCCCGAGGAAAGCAGTAAAATGGACGCGAAGTCCGTGGACGCGAAGTCCGGAAAGCGTAAAGTCACTAGGCCGAAGCCCGAGGAAAGCAGTAAAATGGACGCGAAGTCCGTGGACGCGAAGTCCGAAAGCAGTAAAGTCACTAGGCCGAAGCCCGAGGAAAGCAGTAAAATGGACGCGAAGTCCGTGGACGCGAAGTCCGGAAAGCAGTAAAGTCACTAGGCCGAAGCCCGAGAAAAGCGTAAAATGGACGCGAAGTCCGTGGACGCGAAGTCCGGAAAGCGATAAAGTCACTAGGCCGAAGCCCGAGGAAAGCGTAAAATGGACGCGAAGTCCGTGGACGCGAAGTCCGGAAAGCAGTAAAGTCACTAGGCCGAAGCCCGAGGAAAGCAGTAAAATGGACGCGAAGTCCGTGGACGCGAAGTCCGGAAAGCAGTAAAGTCACTAGGTCGAAGCCCGAGGAAAGCAGTAAAATGGACGCGAAGTCCGTGGACGCGAAGTCCGGAAAGCAGTAAAGTCACTAGCCGAAGCCCGAAGAAAGCAGTAAAATGGACGCGAAGTCCGTGGACTCGAAGTCCGGAAAGCGATAAAGTCACTAGGCCGAAGCCCGAGGAAAGCAGTAAAATGGACGCGAAGTCCGAAAAGCAGTAAAGTCACTAGGCCAATCCCGAGGAAAGCAGTAAAATGGACGCGAAGTCCGTGGACGCGAAGTCCGGAAAGCAGTAAAGTCACTAGGCCGAAGCCCGGGAAAGCGGTAAAATGGACGCGAAGTCCGTGGACGCGAAGTCCGGAAAGCAGTAAAGTCACTAGGCCGAAGCCCGAGGAAAGCAGTAAAATGGACGCGAAGTCCGGAAAGCTGTAAAGTCACTAGGCCGAAGCCCGAGAAAAGCGGTAAAATGGACGCGAAGTCCGTGGACGTGAAGTCCGGAAAGCGATAAAGTCACTAGGCCGAAGCCCGAGGAAAGCGGTAAAATGGACGCGAAGTCCGTGGACGCGAAGTCCGGAAAGCAGTAAAGTCACTAGGCCGAAGCCCGAGGAAAGCAGTAAAATGGACGCGAAGTCCGTGGACGCGAAGTCCGGAAAGCAGTAAAGTCACTAGGCCGAAGCCCGAGGGAAGCAGTAAAATGGACGCGAAGTCCGTGGACGCGAAGTCCGGAAAGCAGTAAAGTCACTAGGTCGAAGCCCGAGGAAAGCAGTAAAATGGACGCGAAGTCCGTGGACGCGAAGTCCGGAAAGCAGTAAAGTCACTAGCCGAAGCCCGAAGAAAGCAGTAAAATGGACGCGAAGTCCGTGGACTCGAAGTCCGGAAAGCGATAAAGTCACTAGGCCGAAGCCCGAGAAAAGCAGTAAAATGGACGCGAAGTCCGAAAAGCAGTAAAGTCACTAGGCCAAATCCCGAGGAAAGCAGTAAAATGGACGCGAAGTCCGTGGACGCGAAGTCCGGAAAGCAGTAAAGTCACTAGGCCGAAGCCCGGAAAAGCGGTAAAATGGACGCGAAGTCCGTGGACGCGAAGTCCGGAAAGCAGTAAAATGGACGCGAAGTCCGTGGACGCGAAGTCCGAAAAGCAGTAAAGTCACTAGGCCGAAGCCCGAGGAAAGCAGTAAAATGGACGCGAAGTCCGTGGACGCGAAGTCCGGAAAGCAGTAAAGTCACTAGGCTGAAGCCCGAGAAAAGCGGTAAAATGGACGCGAAGTCCGTGGACGCGAAGTCCGGAAAGCGATAAAGTCACTAGGCCGAAGCCCGAGGAAAGCGGTAAAATGGACGCGAAGTCCGTGGACGCGAAGTCCGGAAAGCAGTAAAGTCACTAGGCCGAAGCCCGAGGGAAGCAGTAAAATGGACGCGAAGTCCGTGGACGCGAAGTCCGGAAAGCAGTAAAGTCACTAGGTCGAAGCCCGAGGAAAGCAGTAAAATGGACGCGAAGTCCGGAAAGCAGTAAAGTCACTAGCCGAAGCCCGACGAAAGCAGTAAAATGGACGCGAAGTCCGTGGACTCGAAGTCCGGAAAGCGATAAAGTCACTAGGCCGAAGCCCGAGGAAAGCAGTAAAATGGACGCGAAGTCCGAAAAGCAGTAAAGTCACTAGGCCAAATCCCGAGGAAAGCAGTAAAATGGACGCGAAGTCCGGAAAGCAGTAAAGTCACTAGGCCGAAGCCCGGGAAAAGCGGTAAAATGGACGCGAAGTCCGGAAAGCAGTAAAGTCACTAGGCCGAAGCCCGAGGAAAGCAGTAAAATGGACGCGAAGTCCGGAAAGCAGTAAAGTCACTAGGCCGAAGCCCGAGGAAAGCAGTAAAATGGACGCGAAGTCCGTGGACGCGAAGTCCGGAAAGCGATAAAGTCACTAGGCCGAAGCCCGAGGAAGCAGTAAAATGGACGCGAAGTCCGTGGACGCGAAGTCCGAAAAGCAGTAAAGTCACTAGGCCGAAGCCCGAGGAAAGCAGTAAAATGGACGCGAAGTCCGTGGACGCGAAGTCCGGAAAGCAGTAAAGTCACTAGGCCGAAGCCCGAGAAAAGCGGTAAAATGGACGCGAAGTCCGTGGACGCGAAGTCCGGAAAGCGATAAAGTCACTAGGCCGAAGCCCGAGGAAAGCGGTAAAATGGACGCGAAGTCCGTGGACGCGAAGTCCGTGGACGCGAAGTCCGGAAAGCAGTAAAGTCACTAGGCCGAAGCCCGAGGAAAGCAGTAAAATGGACGCGAAGTCCGTGGACGCGAAGTCCGGAAAGCAGTAAAGTCACTAGGCCGAAGCCCGAGGGAAGCAGTAAAATGGACGCGAAGTCCGGAAAGCAGTAAAGTCACTAGGTCGAAGCCCGAGGCAAGCAGTAAAATGGACGCGAAGTCCGTGGACGCGAAGTCCGGAAAGCAGTAAAGTCACTAGCCGAAGCCTGAAGAAAGCAGTAAAATGGACGCGAAGTCCGTGGACTCGAAGTCCGGAAAGCGATAAAGTCACTAGGCCGAAGCCCGAGAAAAGCAGTAAAATGGACGCGAAGTCCGAAAAGCAGTAAAGTCACTAGGCCAAATCCCGAGGAAAGCAGTAAAATGGACGCGAAGTCCGTGGACGCGAAGTCCGGAAAGCAGTAAAGTCACTAGGACGAAGCCCGAGGAAAGATGTAAAATGGACGCGAAGTCCGTGGACGCGAAGTCCGGAAAGCAGTAAAGTCACTAGACCGAAGCCCGAGAAAAGCGGTAAAATGGACGCGAAGTCCGTGGACGTGAAGTCCGGAAAGCGATAAAGTCACTAGGCCGAAGCCCGAGGAAAGCAGTAAAATGGACGCGAAGTCCGTGGACGCGAAGTCCGGAAAGCAGTAAAGTCACTAGGCCGAAGCCCGAGGAAAGCAGTAAAATGGACGCGAAGTCCGTGGACGCGAAGTCCGGAAAGCAGTAAAGTCACTAGGTCGAAGCCCGAGGAAAGCAGTAAAATGGACGCGAAGTCCGTGGACGCGAAGTCCGGAAAGCAGTAAAGTCACTAGCCGAAGCCCGAAGAAAGCAGTAAAATGGACGCGAAGTCCGTGGACGCGAAGTCCGGAAAGCGATAAAGTCACTAGGCCGAAGCCCGAGGAAAGCAGTAAAATGGACGCGAAGTCCGAAAAGCAGTAAAGTCACTAGGCCAAATCCCGAGGAAAGCAGTAAAATGGACGCGAAGTCCGTGGACGCGAAGTCCGGAAAGCAGTAAAGTCACTAGGCCGAAGCCCGGGAAAAGCGGTAAAATGGACGCGAAGTCCGTGGACGCGAAGTCCGGAAAGCAGTAAAGTCACTAGGCCGAAGCCCGAGGAAAGCAGTAAAATGGACGCGAAGTCCGGAAAGCAGTAAAGTCACTAGGCCGAAGCCCGAGAAAAGCGGTAAAATGGACGCGAAGTCCGTGGACGCGAAGTCCGGAAAGCGATAAAGTCACTAGGCCGAAGCCCGAGGAAAGCGGTAAAATGGACGCGAAGTCCGTGGACGCGAAGTCCGGAAAGCAGTAAAGTCACTAGGCCGAAGCCCGAGGAAAGCAGTAAAATGGACGCGAAGTCCGTGGACGCGAAGTCCGGAAAGCAGTAAAGTCACTAGGCCGAAGCCCGAGGAAGCAGTAAAATGGACGCGAAGTCCGTGGACGCGAAGTCCGGAAAGCAGTAAAGTCACTAGGTCGAAGCCCGAGGAAAGCAGTAAAATGGACGCGAAGTCCGTGGACGCGAAGTCCGGAAAGCAGTAAAGTCACTAGCCGAAGCCTGAAGAAAGCAGTAAAATGGACGCGAAGTCCGTGGACTCGAAGTCCGGAAAGCGATAAAGTCACTAGGCCGAAGCCCGAGAAAAGCAGTAAAATGGACGCGAAGTCCGAAAGCAGTAAAGTCACTAGGCCAAATCCCGAGGAAAGCAGTAAAATGGACGCGAAGTCCGTGGACGCGAAGTCCGGAAAGCAGTAAAGTCACTAGGCCGAAGCCCGGGAAAAGCGGTAAAATGGACGCGAAGTCCGTGGACGCGAAGTCCGGAAAGCAGTAAAATGGACGCGAAGTCCGTGGACGCGAAGTCCGAAAAGCAGTAAAGTCACTAGGCCGAAGCCCGAGGAAAGCAGTAAAATGGACGCGAAGTCCGTGGACGCGAAGTCCGGAAAGCAGTAAAGTCACTAGGCGAAGCCCGAGAAAAGCGGTAAAATGGACGCGAAGTCCGTGGACGCGAAGTCCGGAAAGCGATAAAGTCACTAGGCCGAAGCCCGAGGAAAGCGGTAAAATGGACGCGAAGTCCGTGGACGCGAAGTCCGGAAAGCAGTAAAGTCACTAGGCCGAAGCCCGAGGGAAGCAGTAAAATGGACGCGAAGTCCGTGGACGCGAAGTCCGGAAAGCAGTAAAGTCACTAGGTCGAAGCCCGAGGAAAGCAGTAAAATGGACGCGAAGTCCGGAAAGCAGTAAAGTCACTAGCCGAAGCCCGACGAAAGCAGTAAAATGGACGCGAAGTCCGTGGACTCGAAGTCCGGAAAGCGATAAAGTCACTAGGCCGAAGCCCGAGGAAAGCAGTAAAATGGACGCGAAGTCCGAAAAGCAGTAAAGTCACTAGGCCGAAATCCCGAGGAAAGCAGTAAAATGGACGCGAAGTCCGGAAAGCAGTAAAGTCACTAGGCCGAAGCCCGGGAAAAGCGGTAAAATGGACGCGAAGTCCGGAAAGCAGTAAAGTCACTAGGCCGAAGCCCGAGGAAAGCAGTAAAATGGACGCGAAGTCCGGAAAGCAGTAAAGTCACTAGGCCGAAGCCCGAGGAAAGCAGTAAAATGGACGCGAAGTCCGTGGACGCGAAGTCCGGAAAGCGATAAAGTCACTAGGCCGAAGCCCGAGGAAAGCAGTAAAATGGACGCGAAGTCCGTGGACGCGAAGTCCGAAAAGCAGTAAAGTCACTAGGCCGAAGCCCGAGGAAAGCAGTAAAATGGACGCGAAGTCCGTGGACGCGAAGTCCGGAAAGCAGTAAAGTCACTAGGCCGAAGCCCGAGGAAAGCAGTAAAATGGACGCGAAGTCCGTGGACGCGAAGTCCGGAAAGCAGTAAAGTCACTAGGCCGAAGCCCGAGAAAGCGTAAAATGGACGCGAAGTCCGTGGACGCGAAGTCCGGAAAGCGATAAAGTCACTAGGCCGAAGCCCGAGGAAAGCAGTAAAATGGACGCGAAGTCCGTGGACGCGAAGTCCGGAAAGCAGTAAAGTCACTAGGCGAAGCCCGAGGAAGCAGTAAAATGGACGCGAAGTCCGTGGACGCGAAGTCCGGAAAGCAGTAAAGTCACTAGCCGAAGCCTGAAGAAAGCAGTAAAATGGACGCGAAGTCCGTGGACTCGAAGTCCGGAAAGCGATAAAGTCACTAGGCCGAAGCCCGAGAAAAGCAGTAAAATGGACGCGAAGTCCGAAAAGCAGTAAAGTCACTAGGCCAAATCCCGAGGAAAGCAGTAAAATGGACGCGAAGTCCGAAAAGCAGTAAAGTCACTAGGACGAAGCCCGAGGAAAGATGTAAAATGGACGCGAAGTCCGTGGACGCGAAGTCCGGAAAGCAGTAAAGTCACTAGACCGAAGCCCGAGAAAAGCGGTAAAATGGACGCGAAGTCCGTGGACGCGAAGTCCGGAAAGCAGTAAAGTCACTAGGCCGAAGCCCGAGGAAAGCAGTAAAATGGACGCGAAGTCCGTGGACGCGAAGTCCGGAAAGCAGTAAAGTCACTAGGCCGAAGCCCGAGGGAAGCAGTAAAATGGACGCGAAGTCCGTGGACGCGAAGTCGGAAAGCAGTAAAGTCACTAGGTCGAAGCCCGAGGAAAGCAGTAAAATGGACGCGAAGTCCGTGGACGCGAAGTCCGGAAAGCAGTAAAGTCACTAGCCGAAGCCGAAGAAAGCAGTAAAATGGACGCGAAGTCCGTGGACTCGAAGTCCGGAAAGCGATAAAGTCACTAGGCCGAAGCCCGAGGAAAGCAGTAAAATGGACGCGAAGTCCGAAAAGCAGTAAGTCACTAGGCCAAATCCGAGGAAAGCAGTAAAATGGACGCGAAGTCCGTGGACGCGAAGTCCGGAAAGCAGTAAAGTCACTAGGCCGAAGCCCGGGAAAAGCGGTAAAATGGACGCGAAGTCCGTGGACGCGAAGTCCGGAAAGCAGTAAAGTCACTAGCCGAAGCCCGAGGAAAGCAGTAAAATGGACGCGAAGTCCGGAAAGCTGTAAAGTCACTAGGCCGAAGCCCGAGAAAGCGGTAAAATGGACGCGAAGTCCGTGGACGCGAAGTCCGGAAAGCGATAAAGTCACTAGGCCGAAGCCGAGGAAAGCGGTAAAATGGACGCGAAGTCCGTGGACGCGAAGTCCGGAAAGCAGTAAAGTCACTAGGCCGAAGCCCGAGGAAAGCAGTAAAATGGACGCGAAGTCCGTGGACGCGAAGTCCGGAAAGCAGTAAAGTCACTAGGCCGAAACCGAGGGAAGCAGTAAAATGGACGCGAAGTCCGTGGACGCGAAGTCCGGAAAGCAGTAAAGTCACTAGGCCGAAGCCGAGGAAAGCAGTAAAATGGACGCGAAGTCCGTGGACGCGAAGTCCGGAAAGCAGTAAGTTAAAGTCACTAGCCGAAGCCGAAGAAAGCAGAAAATGGACGCGAAGTCCGTGGACTCGAAGTCCGGAAAGCGATAAGTCACTAGGCCGAAGCCGAGAAAAGCAGTAAAATGGCGCGAAGTCCGAAAAGCAGTAAAGTCACTAGGCCAAAGCCCGAGGAAAGCAGTAAAATGGACGCGAAGTCCGTGGACGCGAAGTCCGGAAAGCAGTAAAGTCACTAGGCGAAGCCCGGAAAAGCGGTAAAATGGACGCGGAAGTCAGTGGACGCGAAGTCCGGAAAGCAGTAAAATGGACGAGAAGTCGTGGACGCGAAGTCCGAAAAGCAGTAAAGTCACTAGGCCGAAGCCCGAGGAAAGCAGTAAAATGGACGCGAAGTCCGTGGACGCGAAGTCCGGAAAGCAGTAAAGTCACTAGTCGAAGCCCGAGGAAAGCAGTAAAATGGACGCGAAGTCCGTGGACGCGAAGTCCGGAAAGCAGTAAAGTCACTAGGTCGAAGCCGAGGAAAGCAGTAAAATGGACGCGAAGTCCGTGGACGCGAAGTC
>NW_022204113.1:0-53297 GCF_007655135.1 Punica granatum
TTTACTTGAATGGGAGAGGAAGGTTGAGCTTGTGTTTCATTGTCATAATTATTCAGAGGAAAAGAAAGTTAAATTGGCTGCAGTTGCTTTCACCGATTATGCCATTGTTTGGGTGGGACCAATTAACTGTGAGTAGACGCAGGAACGTGAGCCTCGTATTGATACTTGGATAAATGAAAGCAGTATGAAAGAAGTTTGTACCTTCCCATTATTATCGGGACTTGCACTTGAAGTTGCAAAGTCTGAAGCAAGGTTCCAAGTCGGTGGAGGATTATTACAAGGAGATGGAAATAGCCATGATAACGTGCTAATGTTGAGGAGGACCGAGAAGCAACCATGGCTCGATTCATCTGTGGCCATAATCGGGAGATTGCCAATGTAGTCGAGCTGCAACATTACGTGGAGATTGACGACGTGGTACACATGGCCATGAAGGTTGAGAGGCAGCTCAAGAGAGGGGGTCGAACATCTTCAAAGGTAGAAGCTTCTGGTTCAAGCGTCTTGAGATCGAAGTTGGGTTCTTCTACGAAACCGGACGAGAAGACTGATTATAGCCAAAGGGAGACACCTACAAGACCCAAGCCAACAACAAGGATAAGGGTAAAACTTTTTCTGAACCTCAAAGAATCGTGATATCAAATGTTTTCGTTGTTGGGCTCAGGTCACATTGCTTCCCAATGTCCAAACAAGCGGACATGATTATGATGGAGAGTGGGGATATCGAGACTGAAGAAGAAGAAGATAGGATTCCATGCATCCACTCGAAGATGCTAGTGACGTCGAGCATGCGGTTGAAGGTCAAGCCTTAGTTATCATGCGAGCCCTACATGTTCAAGTTAGAGAGGATGGTGATGAGGTGCAAAGGGGAGAATATCTTCTACACTCGTTGCCATGTGAAGGATCGTGTGTGTGGGTTGATTATTGACGGAGGAAGTTGCGTGAATGTGGCCAGCAAGTTGATGGTAGACGAGCTCGGTTTGCATACCCAAAAACATCACAAGCCTACAAACTCCGGTGGCTGAATAAATGCGGTGAAGTGAAGGTAATAAACAGGTTCTTGTGTCCTTCTGTATTGGAAAGTACCGGGATGAGGTTCTTTTGATGTTTGTACCAATGAGTGCTAGCCATATGTTGCTCGGGAGACCATGGCAGTTCGACAGGAGAGTGATACATGATGGGTATAGGAACCGATATTCATTTGTAAAGGACGGGAAGAAAGTAACACTTGCACCCTTGACATCGACTCAAGTGTTTGAGGATCAGATTCGATTTAAAAGGTCTCTTAGTGAGAAGAGTGAAAAAGTGGCTGAAAACAAAAAGAGAAAGAGAGTGATCTTGAGAGAAAAGAAAGTGGAGAGAATGTGAAAAACAAGAGTGAAAAGATGGAGAGTTCAGAAAAAAGGGAGAGGAAATTGAGTTTTTATGCAAAAGAAAGAGAGCTTAAGGGTGCTTATAAGGGTAATAGACCGATGATCTTGTTCTTGTACAAGGAGGTGTATCTTTCTATTTCTGACCTTGACTCTACTTTGCCTAGTTTGCTATTTCTCTCTCTGCAGGAATTCGAAGATGTCTTTCCCGAAGAAATGCCGCAGGGACTACCACCAATAAGAGGGATTGAGCATCAGATTGATCTTATTCCAGGAGCTCCCTATTCCAACCGACCGCCTATCGAAGTAGTCCGGAAGAGGCTAAGAAACTTCAGAGGCAAGTTGAGGAGCTATTGGCAAAGGACATGTTCGAGAAAGTATGAGCCCCATGCGCTGTCCTTGTTCTGCTCGTTCCAAAGAAAGACGGGACTTGGAGAAGTGTGTCGATTGTAGAGCTGTGAACAAGATCACGGTAAAATATCGATTGTAGAGCTGTGAACTCAATCCAACGTGAAAATAGGCATGAGGGGTATTTATTTCGTGAAAATAGGCTATGTATTCCAAAGAGTTCCATGCGTGATTACTTGTTAGGGAGTCTCATGGGGGAGGGTTGATGGGGCACTTTGGAGTTGCTAAGACCTTGGACATTCTGAAGGAGCACTTCTTTTGGCCTCACATGAAAAGAGATGTCGAGAGAATTTGTTCAGGTGCATCACATGTAAGAAGGCTAAATCGAAAATTCATCCACATGGACTTTACATGCCATTACCTGTTCCAAGTCACCCTTGGATTGATATCTCCATGGATTTTGTTTTGGGTCTACCTAGATCTAGGAATGGTCGAGATTCTATCTTGTGGTTGTTGACCGATTTTCAAAAATGGTACACTTTATCCCTTGTCATAAACTGATGATGCTACTCATGCGGCAAATCTTTCTTTAGGGAAGTGGTGCGTTTACATGGAGTCCCTAAGACGATTGTGAGTGATAGGGATGTGAAATTTCTGAGTCATTTTTGGAGAGTTCTGTGCGCTAAGTTGGGAACAACTTTGTTGTTTTCTACTACCTGTCACCCACAAACAGATGGACAAACCGAGGTTGTCAATCGAACCTTGGGCACTTTGTTGCGCGCTGTGACTGGAAAGAATTTGAAAGCTTGGGAATTGCATTCCATTCGTTGAATTTGCATATAATAGGACTGTGCATTCTTCTACAAGTTTTTCACCATTGAGGTTGTTTATGGTTTTAATCCACTAACTCCGTTGGACTTGATTCCTTTACCTGTAAATGAGCTTCCTAATCTTGATGGAAAGAAAAAGGCAGAGTTGGTGAAGCAGATTCATGAAGGGGCACGGCAAAACATTTTGAAGAAGAATGAACAAGCAGCAACCCGAGCCAACAAAGGAAGGAAGCGGGTCACTTTTCAACCTGGAGATTGGGTTTGGAGAGATTTCCGAGCCTGAGGAATTCCAAGTTGAATCCACTTGGAGATGGACCATTTCAAGTTCTGGATAAGATCAATGACAATGCTTATAAGATTGATCTTCCGGGTGAGTATCAAGTAAGTTCGACTTTTAATGTTTCTGATCTTTCTCCCTTTGACGCAGGTTCAGATTCGAGGACGAATCCTTTTGAAGAGAGGGGGAATGATACGACTGTGGTCAAACCGACGAGCATAGGTCGGAAGGACTTCGTGATGAGGATCGTGGGCACGATGATGGGGCTGAAGCACACGAGCTCGGAAGTGGGATTCGTGAAGAGGGAGCTGATGCACAAGATCTCGGAGGCTTACATGTTTCGAGTGGACCAATCACACGAGCGAAGGCAAGACAGATCCAGCAAGCTGTGGAGAGCTCATTTGCGGGTTTCTTGGGCCAAGAGGAGACTAATTCGAATTGGTCTCTAAAGGGCCTTACCCATTATTAACTTGTCTTAGATGGTCAATAGCCCATCTAAGATTAGAGTAGACGCATAAGGAAGCCAAGAGATGCTGAATAAGGAATAAAAAGACTGCCAAATATTCTAGGGGGGCCTTTATTTAGTTTCCTCTATTAATTCCGGTTTTAGGAAACTAAAGATATTCCAGTTGCCAAATTTATTAGTTTCCAGATTCTCCTAGGCTTATATAAAGGAGGCTGAATAGCTGATTAGAGGTACTTTCAGGCTACACTGGTGAGAATTTTCCTCCATGTTGTTCTTCGGCAACCTTCCGTGATTGCAAGCATGGATGCTTGTAATTCTCGGCTATTTATATATTGGTTCTTGGTTTTCTGTAACCATCGAGTCAATATTCCATTCCTTTATAATATTGGTTCTTGGTTTTCTATAACCATCGGGTCAATATTCCATCCCTCTTAATCTCTAATGGCGATTCGGGTTCGATTTCCAGTCTTTGTTGTCGGCTCTTGCGGCAGGTCTCGTGGGGTTCGCATCATTTGGTATCAGAGCCTAAGTTCCAAATCGAGGTTTCATCTATCCTTGTTCTTTTCTTTTTCTTCATTCTAGAATCTTTAGATATAGCTTTCATTTCTATACTTTCCATTAATCTTGTCTGATCTGATCTTAGCTGTCTAAATCGTCAAAAAAAAAAAAGAAAGAAAAAGTGCAAAAAAAAAAGAAAAAAAAAAGGAGTTATCATCGGGTGTTGTTCGCAGCACCATTTGCTGTCTTCGTGGCGAAGAATTTATTGCACAATTTGTTGTCTTTGTGTTCTAATCGTCTTGGCGTTAAGTTGACCTGTCATAGTAGCTCTTCCGTACGCAGTGTCTTCTATCAATCCATAAACTACGTCGTTGGGTCAGATTGTGTCATATCATTTTCTGTGGATCTAATATTATAAGTTGTTCGGGTTGAACTCGTTTTCCGCCTTGCGATCGGATTGATTAGTTGCCCTAGACTTTTGAAGAGGAGAGGAAAAAGGCAAGAGTGTGTGAGAACATCAGAGGATAAAAGCCTATTTTGAGTGAAAACACGAGTGTTTTGAGTGGCATCTTGCTGAGTGTAAACACGTGAGGGAGCGCGTGAGGATCCTATAATTGCATATTTTATCATGTCACACGAAAATAGTGGAGACGACAGAGGACCTGATTTGAACATGACGTTACGAGCCATGCAACAACAGTTTGAGCGCATGAACATGGTTTTCGGTGAATTCCGAGAAAGGTTGGATAGGCAAGACGAACGGTTGGAACGGCTTCGACCTGCGCCCGTGCCACGGATTAGGAGACCCCACGACACACCATCCGTTGATACTCTTGATGAAGAAGCATATGATGAAGAAGAGGAAGTGGCCTCCGATGACACTTGGGGGAGAGGTAGAGGAAGAGGAGGCAGACCAAGGCATTTCGTTCGTAGGGAGCACCGGAGGAGAGACGCCGTGGACCATAACACAGGTTCGATTAAAGCTGATCATACCTCCATTCCAAGGTAAAACGACCCCGATGTTTACATTGAATGGGAGAGGAAGGTTGAGCTTGTGTTTCATTGTCATAATTATTCAGAGGAAAAGAAAGTTAAATTGGCTGCAGTTGCTTTCACCGATTATGCCATTGTTTGGTGGGACCAATTAACTGTGAGTAGACGCAGGAATCGTGAGCCTCGTATTGATACTTGGGAGGAAATGAAAGCAGTAATGAGAAGAAGGTTTGTACCTTCCCATTATTATCGGGACTTGCACTTGAAGTTGCAAAGTCTGAAGCAAGGTTCCAAGTCGGTGGAGGATTATTACAAGGAGATGGAAATAGCCATGATACGTGCTAATGTTGAGGAGGACCGAGAAGCAACCATGGCTCGATTCATCTGTGGCCATAATCGGGAGATTGCCAATGTAGTCGAGCTGCAACATTACGTGGAGATTGACGACGTGGTACACATGGCCATGAAGGTTGAGAGGCAGCTCAAGAGAGAGGGGGTCGAACATCTTCAAAGGTAGAAGCTTCTGGTTCAGCGTCTTGGAGATCGAAGTTGGGCTCTTCTACGAAACCGGACGAGAAGACTGATTATAAGCCAAAGGGAGACACCTACAAGACCCAAGCCAACAACAAGGATAAGGGTAAAACTTTTTCTGAACCTCAAAGAAATCGTGATATCAAATGTTTTCGTTGTTTGGGCTCAGGTCACATTGCTTCCCAATGTCCAAACAAGCGGACCATGATTATGATGGAGAGTGGGGATATCGAGACTGAAGAAGAAGAAGATAGTGATTCCATGCATCCACTCGAAGATGCTAGTGACGTCGAGCATGCGGTTGAAGGTCAAGCCTTAGTTATCATGCGAGCCCTACATGTTCAAGTTAGAGAGGATGGTGATGAGGTGCAAGGGGAGAATATCTTCTACACTCGTTGCCATGTGAAGGATCGTGTGTGTGGGTTGATTATTGACGGAGGAAGTTGCGTGAATGTGGCCAGCAAGTTGATGGTAGACGAGCTCGGTTTGCATACCCAAAAACATCACAAGCCGTACAAACTCCGGTGGCTGAATGAATGCGGTGAAGTGAAGGTAAATAAACAGGTTCTTGTGTCCTTCTGTATTGGAAAGTACCGGGATGAGGTTCTTTGTGATGTTGTACCAATGAGTGCTAGCCATATGTTGCTCGGGAGACCATGGCAGTTCGACAGGAGAGTGATACATGATGGGTATAGGAACCGATATTCATTTGTAAAGGACGGGAAGAAAGTAACACTTGCACCCTTGAAATCGACTCAAGTGTTTGAGGATCAGATTCGATTTAAAAGGTCTCTTAGTGAGAAGAGTGAAAAAGTGGCTGAAAAACAAAAAGAGAAAGAGAGTGATCTTGAGAGAAAAGAAAGTGGAGAGAATGTGAAAAACAAGAGTGAAAAGATGGAGAGTTCAGAAAAAAGGGAGAGGAAATTGAGTTTTTATGCAAAAGAAAGAGAGCTTAAGGGTGCTTATAAGGGTAATAGACCGATGATCTTGTTCTTGTACAAGGAGGTGTATCTTTCTATTTCTGACCTTGACTCTACTTTGCCTAGTGTTGCTATTTCTCTCTTGCAGGAATTCGAAGATGTCTTTCCCGAAGAAATGCCGCAGGGACTACCACCAATAAGAGGGATTGAGCATCAGATTGATCTTATTCCAGGAGCTCCTATTCCAAACCGACCGGCCTATCGAAGTAGTCCGGAAGAGGCTAAAGAACTTCAGAGGCAAGTTGAGGAGCTATTGGCCAAAGGACATGTTCGAGAAAGTATGAGCCCATGCGCTTGTCCTTGTTCTGCTCGTTCCAAGAAAGACGGGACTTGGAGAATGAGTGTGTCGATTGTAGAGCTGTGAACAAGATCACGGTAAAATATCGATTGTAGAGCTGTGAACTCAATCCAACGTGAAAATATAGGAGAGGGGGAATTATTTCGTGAAAATAGGCTATGTAAAATTCCAAAGAGTTCCATGCGTGAATTACTTGTTAGGGAGTCTCATGGGGGAGGGTTGATGGGGCACTTTGGAGTTGCTAAGACCTTGGACATTCTGAAGGAGCACTTCTTTTGGCCTCACATGAAAAGAGATGTCGAGAGAATTTGTTCAGGTGCATCACATGTAAGAAGGCTAAATCGAAAATTCATCCACATGGACTTTACATGCCATTACCTGTTCCAAGTCACCCTTGGATTGATATCTCCATGGATTTTGTTTTGGGTCTACCTAGATCTAGGAATGGTCGAGATTCTATCTTTGTGGTTGTTGACCGATTTTCAAAAATGGTACACTTTATCCCTTGTCATAAAACTGATGATGCTACTCATGCGGCAAATCTTTTCTTTAGGGAAGTGGTGCGTTTACATGGAGTCCCTAAGACGATTGTGAGTGATAGGGATGCGAAATTTCTGAGTCATTTTTGGAGAGTTCTGTGCGCTAAGTTGGGAACAACTTTGTTGTTTTCTACTACCTGTCACCCACAAACAGATGGACAAACCGAGGTTGTCAATCGAACCTTGGGCACTTTGTTGCGCGCTGTGACTGGAAAGAATTTGAAAGCTTGGGAAGATTGCATTCCATTCGTTGAATTTGCATATAATAGGACTGTGCATTCTTCTACAAAGTTTTCACCATTTGAGGTTGTTTATGGTTTTAATCCACTAACTCCGTTGGACTTGATTCCTTTACCTGTAAATGAGCTTCCTAATCTTGATGGAAAGAAAAAGGCAGAGTTGGTGAAGCAGATTCATGAAGGGGCACGGCAAAACATTTTGAAGAAGAATGAACAAGCAGCAACCCGAGCCAACAAAGGAAGGAAGCGGGTCACTTTTCAACCTGGAGATTGGGTTTGGAGAGATTTCCGAGCCTGAGGAATTCCAAGTTGAGTCCACGCGGAGATGGACCATTTCAAGTTCTGGATAAGATCAATGACAATGCTTATAAGATTGATCTTCCAGGTGAGTATCAAGTAAGTTCGACTTTTAATGTTTCTGATCTTTCTCCCTTTGACGCAGGTTCAGATTCGAGGACGAATCCTTTTGAAGAGAGGGGGAATGATACGACTCGGGGTCAAACCGACGAGCATAGGTCGGAAGGACTTCGTGATGAGGATCGTGGGCACGATGATGGGGCTGAAGCACACGAGCTCGGAAGTGGGATTCGTGAAGAGGGAGCTGATGCACAAGATCTCGGAGGCTTACATGTTTCGAGTGGACCAATCACACGAGCGAAGGCAAGACAGATCCAGCAAGCTGTGGAGAGCTCATTTGCGGGTTTCTTGGGCCAAGAGGAGACTAATTCGAATTGGTCTCTAAAGGGCCTTACCCAATTAACTTGTCTTGAGATGGTCAATAGCCCATCTAAGATTAGAGTAGACGCATAAGGAAAGCCAAGAGATGCTGAATAAGGAATAAAAAGACTGCCAAATATTCTAGGGGGCCTTTATTTAGTTTCCTCTATTAATTCCGGTTTTAGGAAACTAAAGATATTCCAGTTGCCAAATTTATTAGTTTCCAGATTCTCCTAGGCTTATATAAAGGAGGCTGAATAGCTGATTAGAGGTACTTTCAGGCTACACTGGTGAGAATTTTCCTCCATGTTGTTCTTCGGCAACCTTCCGTGATTGCAAGCATGGATGCTTGTAATTCTCGGCTATTTATAATATTGGTTCTTGGTTTTCTGTAACCATCGAGTCAATATTCCATTCCTTTATAATATTGGTTCTTGGTTTTCTATAACCATCGGGTCAATATTCCATCCCTCTTAATCTCTAATGGCGATTCGGGTTCGATTTCCAGTCTTTGTTGTCGGCTCTTGCGGCAGGTCTCGTGGGGTTCGCATCATTTGGTATCAGAGCCTAAGTTCCAAATCGAGGTTTCATCTATCCTTGTTCTTTTCTTTTTCTTCATTCTAGAATCTTTAGATATAGCTTTCATTTCTATACTTTCCATTAATCTTGTCTGATCTGATCTTAGCTGTCTAAATCGTCAAAAAAAAAAGAAGAAAGAAAAAGTGCAAAAAAAAAAAAAGAAAAAAAAAGGAGTTATCATCGGGTGTTGTTCGCAGCACCATTTGCTGTCTTCGTGGGCGAAGAATTTATTGCACAATTTGTTGTCTTTGTGTTCTAATCGTCTTGGCGTTAAGTTGACCTGTCATAGTAGCTCTTCCGTACGCAGTGTCTTGTATCAATCCATAAACTACGTCGTTGGGTCAGATTGTGTCATATCATTTTCTGTGGATCTAATATTATAAGTTGTTCGGGTTGAACTCGTTTTCCGCCTTGCGATCGGATTGATTAGTTGCCCTAGACTTTTGAAGAGGAGAGGAAAAAGGCAAGAGTGTGTGAGAACATCAGAGGATAAAAGCCTATTTTGAGTGAAAACACGAGTGTTTTGAGTGGCATCTTGCTGAGTGTAAACACGTGAGGGAGCGCGTGAGGATCCTATAATTGCATATTTTATCATGTCACACGAAAATAGTGGAGACGACAGAGGACCTGATTTGAACATGACGTTACGAGCCATGCAACAACAGTTTGAGCGCATGAACATGGTTTTCGGTGAATTCCGAGAAAGGTTGGATAGGCAAGACGAACGGTTGGAACGGCTTCGACCTGCGCCCGTGCCACGGATTAGGAGACCCCACCGACAACCATCCGTTGATACTCTTGATGAAGAAGCATATGATGAAGAAGAGGAAGTGGCCTCCGATGACACTTGGGGGAGAGGTAGAGGAAGAGGAGGCAGACCAAGGCATTTCGTTCGTAGGGAGCACCGGAGGAGAGACGCCGTGGACCATAACACAGGTTCGATTAAGCTGATCATACCTCCATTCCAAGGTAAAAACGACCCCGATGTTTACATTGAATGGGAGAGGAAGGTTGAGCTTGTGTTTCATTGTCATAATTATTCAGAGGAAAAGAAAGTTAAATTGGCTGCAGTTGCTTTCACCGATTATGCCATTGTTTGGTGGGACCAATTAACTGTGAGTAGACGCAGGAATCGTGAGCCTCGTATTGATACTTGGGAGGAAATGAAAGCAGTAATGAGAAGAAGGTTTGTTCCTTCCCATTATTATCGGGACTTGCACTTGAAGTTGCAAAGTCTGAAGCAAGGTTCCAAGTCGGTGGAGGATTATTACAAGGAGATGGAAATAGCCATGATACGTGCTAATGTTGAGGAGGACCGAGAAGCAACCATGGCTCGATTCATCTGTGGCCATAATCGGGAGATTGCCAATGTAGTCGAGCTGCAACATTAAGTGGAGATTGACGACGTGGTACACATGGCCATGAAGGTTGAGAGGCAGCTCAAGAGAGAGGGGGTCGAACATCTTCAAAGGTAGAAGCTTCTGGTTCAGCGTCTTGGAGATCGAAGTTGGGCTCTTCTACGAAACCGGACGAGAAGACTGATTATAAGCCAAAGGGAGACACCTACAAGACCCAAGCCAACAACAAGGATAAGGGTAAAACTTTTTCTGAATCTCAAAGAAATCGTGATATCAAATGTTTTCGTTGTTTGGGCTCAGGTCACATTGCTTCCCAATGTCCAAACAAGCGGACCATGATTATGATGGAGAGTGGGGATATCGAGACTGAAGAAGAAGAAGATAGTGATTCCATGCATCCACTCGAAGATGCTAGTGACGTCGAGCATGCGGTTGAAGGTCAAGCCTTAGTTATCATGCGAGCCCTACATGTTCAAGTTAGAGAGGATGGTGATGAGGTGCAAAGGGAGAATATCTTCTACACTCGTTGCCATGTGAAGGATCGTGTGTGTGGGTTGATTATTGACGGAGGAAGTTGCGTGAATGTGGCCAGCAAGTTGATGGTAGACGAGCTCGGTTTGCATACCCAAAAACATCACAAGCCGTACAAACTCCGGTGGCTGAATGAATGCGGTGAAGTGAAGGTAAATAAACAGGTTCTTGTGTCCTTCTGTATTGGAAAGTACCGGGATGAGGTTCTTTGTGATGTTGTACCAATGAGTGCTAGCCATATGTTGCTCGGGAGACCATGGCAGTTCGACAGGAGAGTGATACATGATGGGTATAGGAACCGATATTCATTTTGTAAAGGACGGGAAGAAAGTAACACTTGCACCCTTGAAATCGACTCAAGTGTTTGAGGATCAGATTCGATTTAAAAGGTCTCTTAGTGAGAAGAGTGAAAAAGTGGCTGAAAAACAGAAAGAGAAAGAGAGTGATCTTGAGAGAAAAGAAAGTGGAGAGAATGTGAAAAACAAGAGTGAATAGATGGAGAGTTCAGAAAAAAGGGTGATGCGAACCCCGTCGAATCCGTCGCGGAACCCAGCAACAATGGTATGGAATCAAATCCCGGATCGTCCAAGATAGAGATTTCGAAAGGTGGAATATCGACCCCGTAGCTATATAGAGCTAGAAACCGATATTATAAGAAGCTTAAGAACTACAAGTAATCGACTTGCAACCCTTGAAGCATAAGTTCAACAAGAACAATTTGGAGAATATCTCTCACAAGATAGGAAAAATGGTAGAAGAGTTGTGTCTAAAACTAACCTAGGGAGGAGCTTATATAAGCTCTTGCAATTGAAGACAACTAAGGAAAACAAGCATATTCTAGATGGCATATTCCAACCTAATAGTCCAACCAGATATTCCAACCAGATATTCCAACCTAATATTCCACCCAGATTTGGTGACCATCTTCTAGAAGGCATATTCCAACCTAATAGTCAAACCAGAATTGGTGGCCATCTTCTAGGATGCATATTCAACCCGATTTGAGGTGGTTGTGGTCATCATTTAATGTCCCGATGTGTACTGATGAGGTTCAGCACTCTTGATGACCAAAATCAGCCCCGAGTCGACTCGCTCGTCTCTCGAACTGCATGCCTCTTCCAGAATATTCGTCCATAAGTTCTGCAAAGCGTGCTCCAATTTCTTGGCACGTGCTCTGGTTATCGGTCCGGTAGAAATATGCAACTTGTCCTCATGCTCGGAGACCGACTCAACCCTATCATTCCCCCCTTCTTCAAAAGGATTCGTCCTCGAATCTGCGCCCACATGAAAGGGAGAAAGATCAGAAACATTAAATGTAGAACTCACTTGATACTCTCCCGGCAAATCGAGTTTATATGCATTGTCATTAATCTTTTCTAAGACTTGGAATGGTCCATCTCCTCGCGGATTTAGCTTTGATTTCCTTTGGCTTGAAAACCTCTCCTTCCTGAAATGAACCCAGACCCAATCTCCCGGTTCGAAAGTGACATGCTTTCTTCCCTTGTTGGCTCGAGTGGCAGCTTGCTCGTTTTTGTGCAAGATGTGGTTCCTTGCTTCTTCATGGATCTTCTTCACAAGTTCTGCCTTACGCTTTCCATCAAGGCTAACAATCTCACCAATAGGCAATGGAGTTAAATCCAATGGGGTCAGTGGATTAAAGCCATAAACAACCTCAAAGGGAGAAAACTTAGTAGAAGAATGCATGGCCCGATTATATGCAAACTCAATGAATGGAATGCAATCTTCCCAACTTTTCACGTTCCTTTTAATAACAGCTCGCAGCAAAGTACCTAAGGTTCGATTTACAACCTCTGTTTGCCCATCAGTTTGTGGGTGGCAAGTGGTAGAAAACAATAGCTTTGTTCCCAATTTTCCCCACAAAACACGCCAAAAGTGACTTAGGAACTTAACATCACGATCACTTACAATTGTTCTGGGGATGCCATGCAAACGCACTACTTCCTTAAAGAAAAGGCCCGCCACATGAGTAGCGTCATCCGTCTTCTTACAAGGAATAAAATGAGCCATCTTTGAAAAACGATCCACTACTACAAAGATAGAATCCTTACCATTCTTAGTCCTAGGCAAACCCAAAACAAAATCCATTGATACATCAGTCCATGGATGACTAGGAACGGGCAAAGGCATGTAAAGTCCATGAGGTTGAATCTTAGACTTAGCTTTCTTACATGTGACACACCTAAGACAGATCCTTTCAACGTCTCTTTTCATATGTGGCCAAAAGAAATGCTCTCTCAAAACATCTAAGGTCTTAGCCACACCAAAATGCCCCATTAAACCTCCCCCATGGGCTTCCCTAACAAGCAATTCTCGCATGGAACTTTGTGGAATACATAGCTTGTTTTCACGAAACAAATACCCCTCATGCTTATAAAACTTGTCAAAAGCCCCTTTTTCACATTCAGAAAAGACTTCCTTAAAATCATGATCATGCAAGTATAACTCTTTGATATATTCAAATCCCAAAAGTTTGGCATCAAGAGTTGAGATAAGAGTATACCTGCGAGATAAGGCATCAGCCACTACATTTTCCTTACCTTTCTTGTATTGGATCACATAGGGAAACATCTCGATGAACTCGATCCAACGTGTGTGCCTTCGGTTCAGCTTGCTTTGACCCTTTAAATGCTTCAAGGACTCATGGTCGGTGTGAATGATGAACTCCTTGGACCACAAGTAATGCTGCCATGTCTCCAAAGCCCTCACCAAAGCATAGAGTTCCTTGTCGTATGTGGAGTAGTTCAACGCAGCCCCGTTGAGCTTCTCACTGAAGTAAGCAATAGGCCTCTTCTCTTGCATAAGGACGGCACCTATACCAATACCGGAAGCATCACATTCGATTTCAAAAGGTTTAGAAAAGTCCGGTAAAATCAGTAAAGGAGCAGAACTTAGCTTTTCTTTCAAGGTATTGAATGCATTCTCTTGCTCTTTGCCCCATCTAAAGCCAACTTCCTTCTTGATGATCTCGGTCAAAGGAGCAGCTATGGTGCTAAAATTGCGCACAAATCTTCGATAGAACCCAGCAAGGCCATGGAAGCTTCGGACCTCAGCAATGGTAGTGGGTGTAGGCCATTCCCGGATTGCTTTCACCTTCTCTTCATCCACTTCCACACCCTTGGAACTTACGACAAAACCAAGAAAAACAACACTTTCCAAGAAAAATTCACACTTCTTAAGGTTAGCATACAACTTCTCATGCCTCAGCACCTCAAGAACACACCTCAAATGATTCATATGATCATGCTCAGTTTTGCTATAAATCAGAATATCATCAAAGTAAACAACAACAAATTTTCCAATGTAAGCACGCAAGACATGATTCATAAGGCGCATAAATGTGCTGGGTGCATTAGTCAATCCAAATGGCATCACTAACCACTCATACAATCCACTCTTGGTTTTAAATGCTGTTTTCCACTCATCTCCTTCTTTCATGCGAATTTGATGGTATCCACTCTTCAAATCAATCTTAGAAAATATAGTGGAACCATGCAATTCATCAAGCATATCATCTAATCGAGGAATAGGATAGCGATACTTTACCGTTATCTTATTCACAGCTCGACAATCCACACACATTCTCCATGTGCCATCTTTCTTGGGAACAAGCAACACGGGCACAGAGCATGGACTCATGCTCTCTCGGACATAGCCCTTGGTCAGCAACTCATCAACTTGCTTTTGGAGTTCTTTTGCTTCTTCGGGATTACACCGATATGCTGGCCGGTTTGGAATGGGCGCTCCTGGAATGAAATCAATTTGATGTTCGATCCCACGGATTGGTGGCAATCCCGGTGGCGTCCCCTCAAGAAACACATCATCAAACTCCTGCAAAAGAGAAACCACAACACTAGGCAAATATAGGTTAAAAGTATTAGATAAGTAGGCCTCTTTGTACAAGAACAATATCATTGGCCTTTCATCCTTACTAACACTCTCTAATTCTCTTTCTTTTGTGAAGAAACTCAATTTCTTCCCCTCTTTTCTTTTCAAGGCTGAACTCTCACATTTTTCTTTCTTTTCACTCTCTTTCTCACTTTTCTCTCGAATTTCTTTCCTCTCACTTTTACTCTCCTTTTCTTTTGGTTCAGCCACTCTCTTACTTTCTTTTGAACTCTCAGCACTGGACCTTTTGATTTGGAGTTGCTCTTCGAACACTTGATGTGGTGGCAGCGGTGCAAGTGTCATGCTTCGACCATCCTTGATGAAACTATACCGATTCTTGTACCCGTCATGTGTAGTTCTTCGATCAAATTGCCATGGCCTCCCGAGTAACAAATGGCTGGCTATCATAGGAACTACATCACACAAAACTTCATCATGGTACTTCCCAATAGAAAATGAGATTAACACTTGTTTTGTCACCTTTAATTCACCACTCTCATTCAGCCACTGAAGTCTATATGGCCTTGGATGCTTTTGAGTGCTCAAACCAAGCTTCTCCACCATCAGCTTGCTTGCCACATTCACAGTGCTTCCCCCATCAATAATCAGTCCACATACTCGATCCTTCACGTGGCATCGAGTGTAGAAAATGTTCTCTCTTTGTAGCCCATCACCATCTTCTTTGGCTTGCACATGTAGAGCTCTCAAAACAACAAGAGTTTGACCCGATACAGCATGCTCCACATCATCGGCATCTTCAAGTGATGGCATAGAGTCAGTGTCACTCTCATACTCATCCGCACTTGCAATCTCCCCGTTATCTAACATAATCATGGCTCTCTTGTTCGGGCATTGAGAAGCATAATGACCAGAACCCAAACAACGAAAGCATTTTACATCACGGTTTCTTTGAGGTTGGGAAGAAGAGTTACCCCTCTCCTTAGAATCAGATGATGGCTTGGTTGCGGGCTTGTTTCCCTTGGCCTTCTCCTCTTGCTTCGAACCAGTCCATTTAGGTCCAGCCCCTTCAAACTTGGAAGTCCACTTCGAATTCGAATTAGAGGATTCGAACCTGGATGACGATCGTCCCCCCTTCTTGAGTTGCCTCTCAACCTTCATAGCCATGTGCACCAATTCTTCAAGCTCCACATAATGGTGCAGCTCCACAATATTGGCAATCTCCCGATTAAGTCCACTAATGAACCGAGCCATGGTTGCCTCTCGATCCTCCTCAACATTGGCGCGAATCATGGCAATCTCCATCTCCTTGTGGTACTCCTCCACGGTCTTAGACCCTTGCTTAAGATTCTGCAGCTTCAAGTATAAATCCCGGTAGTAATGGGATGGGACAAACCTCCTCCGCATGACAGCTTTCATGCCCTCCCAATTGTCAATAGGTCGCTCTCCATTTCGGCGTCTACTCACCGTCAATTGATCCCACCAAACTATGGCATAGTCGGTGAATGCCACAGCTGCAAGCTTCACCTTCTTCTCCTCGGAGTAGTTGTGACAATCAAAAACCAGTTCAACCCTCCTTTCCCATTCGATGTAAATATCGGGATCGCTCTTGCCTTGGAATGGAGGAATGGTCAGCTTGATGGACCCCATATTACGATCAACGGTGTCTCTTTCTTGGCGCCTTCCACGTCCGCGCCATGGCGTCTCAGCCCTTGCTCCTCGAGCTCGTCTCATTGCGGCAATGGAAGACACATCATCCTCATCATCATAGGATCCCTCCTCGTGGCCATCAAATGGATCAGTAGTAGGTGCTGGCTGTCGGTTATTGTTCCTCCTTGGTTGCTGATTGGGAGCTTGTCGCAACTGGTCAATCCGCTCATCATGCCTCTCCAACCGGTCATTAATCGTATTGAGCACCATGTTCATTCGCTCAAATTGTTGTTGCATAGCCCGAATAATTGTGCTTTGACCAGGCCCTCCACTACTTTGCTCATGTCCCCCGCTATCTTCTTGCGACATGTTGAAATCTGCAAAGAAATATTAGAGAAAAAGAACCTCACAATCACTCCCTCACGTGTTTACTCTCAAATCGATGTCACACAAACTCTCGTATTTCACTCGATACAATGGCTTTTACCCTCTGATGGTCTCACTCCCTCTGGCCTTTTTCCTCTCACAGATTTCTCCACAAAGTTATGGACGAACTGAGCAATCTAATTACAAGTCCTTGAGGAAATTACTTGTTCGCTCGAGCCACTTATAATATCAGTTCCAAGTAGCAAAGAAGCAAAGAGATATATGGATGGACAAGATGTATGTAAAAGGAATGAGCCCAGACAAATCAAAGATGGAATGGACACAAATACGATCGGAGAAAAGCAGAATGGAAGCAACTACGACAGATCTACTTAAGGCATGTGTAATCAGATCTCCTCTCCTCTTTTTTTTTTTTTTTTTTGATTCTTTTTCACGTTTTTTTTTTTGGACGATTTTTTTTTTTTAATAGCTATGAACGGATCAGTCAAGACTAAATGGAAAGGATAGAAATGGAAGATAGATCTAAAAATTCCAGAATGGTGAACAAGGAAAGAACAAGGATAGATGAAACCTCAATTTGGAGCCTAAGCTCTGATACCAAAATGATGCGAACCCCGTCGAATCCGTGGCGGAACCCAGCAACAATGGTATGGAATCAAATCCCGGATCGTCCAAGATAGAGATTTCGAAAGGTGGAATATCGACCCCGTAGCTATATAGAGCTAGAAACCGATATTATAAGAAGCTTAAGAACTACAAGTAATCGACTTGCAACCCTTGAAGCATAAGTTCAACAAGAACAATTTGGAGAATATCTCTCACAAGATAGGAAAAATGGTAGAAGAGTTGTGTCTAAAACTAACCTAGGGAGGAGCTTATATAATGCTCTTGCAATTGAAGACAACTAAGGAAAACAAGCATATTCTAGATGGCATATTCCAACCTAATAGTCCAACCAGATATTCCAACCAGATATTCCAACCTAATATTCCACCCAGATTTGGTGACCATCTTCTAGAAGGCATATTCCAACCTAATAGTCAAACCAGAATTGGTGGCCATCTTCTAGGATGCATATTCAACCCGATTTGAGGTGGTTGTGGTCATCATTTAATGTCCCGATGTGTACTGATGAGGTTCAGCACTCTTGATGACCAAAATCAGCCCCGAGTCGACTCGCTCGTCTCTCGAACTGCATGCCTCTTCCAGAATATTCGTCCATAAGTTCTGCAAAGCGTGCTCCAATTTCTTGGCACGTGCTCTGGTTATCGGTCCGGTAGAAATATGCAACTTGTCCTCATGCTCGGAGACCGACTCAACCCTATCAAAGGGAGAGGAAATTGAGTTTTTATGCAAAAGAAAGAGAGCTTAAGGGTGCTTATAAGGGTAATAGACCGATGATCTTGTTCTTGTACAAGGAGGTGTATCTTTCTATTTCTGACCTTGACTCTACTTTGCCTAGTGTTGCTATTTCTCTCTTGCAGGAATTCGAAGATGTCTTTCCCGAAGAAATGCCGCAGGGACTACCACCAATAAGAGGGATTGAGCATCGGATTGATCTTATTCCAGGAGCTCCTATTCCAAACCGACCGGCCTATCGAAGTAGTCCGGAAGAGGCTAAAGAACTTCAGAGGCAAGTTGAGGAGCTATTGGCCAAAGGACATGTTCGAGAAAGTATGAGCCCATGCGCTGTCCTTGTTCTGCTCGTTCCAAAGAAAGACGGGACTTGGAGAATGTGTGTCGATTGTAGAGCTGTGAACAAGATCACGGTAAAATATCGATTGTAGAGCTGTGAACTCAATCCAACGTGAAAATAGGCATGAGGGGTATTTATTTCGTGAAAATAGGCTATGTATTCCAAAGAGTTCCATGCGTGAATTACTTGTTAGGGAGTCTCATGGGGGAGGGTTGATGGGGCACTTTGGAGTTGCTAAGACCTTGGACATTCTGAAGGAGCACTTCTTTTGGCCTCACATGAAAAGAGATGTCGAGAGAATTTGTTCAGGTGCATCACATGTAAGAAGGCTAAATCGAAAATTCATCCACATGGACTTTACATGCCATTACCTGTTCCAAGTCACCCTTGGATTGATATCTCCATGGATTTTGTTTTGGGTCTACCTAGATCTAGGAATGGTCGAGATTCTATCTTTGTGGTTGTTGACCGATTTTCAAAAATGGTACACTTTATCCCTTGTCATAAAACTGATGATGCTACTCATGCGGCAAATCTTTTCTTTAGGGAAGTGGTGCGTTTACATGGAGTCCCTAAGACGATTGTGAGTGATAGGGATGCGAAATTTCTGAGTCATTTTTGGAGAGTTCTGTGCGCTAAGTTGGGAACAACTTTGTTGTTTTCTACTACCTGTCACCCACAAACAGATGGACAAACCGAGGTTGTCAATCGAACCTTGGGCACTTTGTTGCGCGCTGTGACTGGAAAGAATTTGAAAGCTTGGGAAGATTGCATTCCATTCGTTGAATTTGCATATAATAGGACTGTGCATTCTTCTACAAAGTTTTCACCATTTGAGGTTGTTTATGGTTTTAATCCACTAACTCCGTTGGACTTGATTCCTTTACCTGTAAATGAGCTTCCTAATCTTGATGGAAAGAAAAAGGCAGAGTTGGTGAAGCAGATTCATGAAGGGGCACGGCAAAACATTTTGAAGAAGAATGAACAAGCAGCAACCCGAGCCAACAAAGGAAGGAAGCGGGTCACTTTTCAACCTGGAGATTGGGTTTGGAGAGATTTCCGAGCCTGAGGAATTCCAAGTTGAATCCACGCGGAGATGGACCATTTCAAGTTCTGGATAAGATCAATGACAATGCTTATAAGATTGATCTTCCAGGTGAGTATCAAGTAAGTTCGACTTTTAATGTTTCTGATCTTTCTCCCTTTGACGCAGGTTCAGATTCGAGGACGAATCCTTTTGAAGAGAGGGGGAATGATACGACTCGGGGTCAAACCGACGAGCATAGGTCGGAAGGACTTCGTGATGAGGATCGTGGGCACGATGATGGGGCTGAAGCACACGAGCTCGGAAGTGGGATTCGTGAAGAGGGAGCTGATGCACAAGATCTCGGAGGCTTACATGTTTCGAGTGGACCAATCACACGAGCGAAGGCAAGACAGATCCAGCAAGCTGTGGAGAGCTCATTTGCGGGTTTCTTGGGCCAAGAGGAGACTAATTCGAATTGGTCTCTAAAGGGCCTTACCCAATTAACTTGTCTTGAGATGGTCAATAGCCCATCTAAGATTAGAGTAGACGCATAAGGAAAGCCAAGAGATGCTGAATAAGGAATAAAAAGACTGCCAAATATTCTAGGGGGGCCTTTATTTAGTTTCCTCTATTAATTCCGGTTTTAGGAAACTAAAGATATTCCAGTTGCCAAATTTATTAGTTTCCAGATTCTCCTAGGCTTATATAAAGGAGGCTGAATAGCTGATTAGAGGTACTTTCAGGCTACACTGGTGAGAATTTTCCTCCATGTTGTTCTTCGGCAACCTTCCGTGATTGCAAGCATGGATGCTTGTAATTCTCGGCTATTTATAATATTGGTTCTTGGTTTTCTGTAACCATCGAGTCAATATTCCATTCCTTTATAATATTGGTTCTTGGTTTTCTATAACCATCGGGTCAATATTCCATCCCTCTTAATCTCTAATGGCGATTCGGGTTCGATTTCCAGTCTTTGTTGTCGGCTCTTGCGGCAGGTCTCGTGGGGTTCGCATCATTTGGTATCAGAGCCTAAGTTCCAAATCGAGGTTTCATCTATCCTTGTTCTTTTCTTTTTCTTCATTCTAGAATCTTTAGATATAGCTTTCATTTCTATACTTTCCATTAATCTTGTCTGATCTGATCTTAGCTGTCTAAATCGTCAAAAAAAAAAGAAGAAAGAAAAAGTGCAAAAAAAAAAAAGAAAAAAAAAGGAGTTATCATCGGGTGTTGTTCGCAGCACCATTTGCTGTCTTCGTGGGCGAAGAATTTATTGCACAATTTGTTGTCTTTGTGTTCTAATCGTCTTGGCGTTAAGTTGACCTGTCATAGTAGCTCTTCCGTACGCAGTGTCTTCTATCAATCCATAAACTACGTCGTTGGGTCAGATTGTGTCATATCATTTTCTGTGGATCTAATATTATAAGTTGTTCGGGTTGAACTCGTTTTCCGCCTTGCGATCGGATTGATTAGTTGCCCTAGACTTTTGAAGAGGAGAGGAAAAAGGCAAGAGTGTGTGAGAACATCAGAGGATAAAAGCCTATTTTGAGTGAAAACACGAGTGTTTTGAGTGGCATCTTGCTGAGTGTAAACACGTGAGGGAGCGCGTGAGGATCCTATAATTGCATATTTTATCATGTCACACGAAAATAGTGGAGACGACAGAGGACCTGATTTGAACATGACGTTACGAGCCATGCAACAACAGTTTGAGCGCATGAACATGGTTTTCGGTGAATTCCGAGAAAGGTTGGATAGGCAAGACGAACGGTTGGAACGGCTTCGACCTGCGCCCGTGCCACGGATTAGGAGACCCCACCGACAACCATCCGTTGATACTCTTGATGAAGAAGCATATGATGAAGAAGAGGAAGTGGCCTCCGATGACACTTGGGGGAGAGGTAGAGGAAGAGGAGGCAGACCAAGGCATTTCGTTCGTAGGGAGCACCGGAGGAGAGACGCCGTGGACCATAACACAGGTTCGATTAAGCTGATCATACCTCCATTCCAAGGTAAAAACGACCCCGATGTTTACATTGAATGGGAGAGGAAGGTTGAGCTTGTGTTTCATTGTCATAATTATTCAGAGGAAAAGAAAGTTAAATTGGCTGCAGTTGCTTTCACCGATTATGCCATTGTTTGGTGGGACCAATTAACTGTGAGTAGACGCAGGAATCGTGAGCCTCGTATTGATACTTGGGAGGAAATGAAAGCAGTAATGAGAAGAAGGTTTGTACCTTCCCATTATTATCGGGACTTGCACTTGAAGTTGCAAAGTCTGAAGCAAGGTTCCAAGTCGGTGGAGGATTATTACAAGGAGATGGAAATAGCCATGATACGTGCTAATGTTGAGGAGGACCGAGAAGCAACCATGGCTCGATTCATCTGTGGCCATAATCGGGAGATTGCCAATGTAGTCGAGCTGCAACATTACGTGGAGATTGACGACGTGGTACACATGGCCATGAAGGTTGAGAGGCAGCTCAAGAGAGGGGGTCGAACATCTTCAAAGGTAGAAGCTTCTGGTTCAGCGTCTTGGAGATCGAAGTTGGGTTCTTCTACGAAACCGGACGAGAAGACTGATTATAAGCCAAAGGGAGACACCTACAAGACCCAAGCCAACAACAAGGATAAGGGTAAAACTTTTTCTGAACCTCAAAGAAATCGTGATATCAAATGTTTTCGTTGTTTGGGCTCAGGTCACATTGCTTCCCAATGTCCAAACAAGCGGACCATGATTATGATGGAGAGTGGGGATATCGAGACTGAAGAAGAAGAAGATAGTGATTCCATGCATCCACTCGAAGATGCTAGTGACGTCGAGCATGCGGTTGAAGGTCAAGCCTTAGTTATCATGCGAGCCCTACATGTTCAAGTTAGAGAGGATGGTGATGAGGTGCAAAGGGAGAATATCTTCTACACTCGTTGCCATGTGAAGGATCGTGTGTGTGGGTTGATTATTGACGGAGGAAGTTGCGTGAATGTGGCCAGCAAGTTGATGGTAGACGAGCTCGGTTTGCATACCCAAAAACATCACAAGCCGTACAAACTCCGGTGGCTGAATGAATGCGGTGAAGTGAAGGTAAATAAACAGGTTCTTGTGTCCTTCTGTATTGGAAAGTACCGGGATGAGGTTCTTTGTGATGTTGTACCAATGAGTGCTAGCCATATGTTGCTCGGGAGACCATGGCAGTTCGACAGGAGAGTGATACATGATGGGTATAGGAACCGATATTCATTTGTAAAGGACGGGAAGAAAGTAACACTTGCACCCTTGAAATCGACTCAAGTGTTTGAGGATCAGATTCGATTTAAAAGGTCTCTTAGTGAGAAGAGTGAAAAAGTGGCTGAAAAACAAAAAGAGAAAGAGAGTGATCTTGAGAGAAAAGAAAGTGGAGAGAATGTGAAAAACAAGAGTGAAAAGATGGAGAGTTCAGAAAAAAGGGAGAGGAAATTGAGTTTTTATGCAAAAGAAAGAGAGCTTAAGGGTGCTTATAAGGGTAATAGACCGATGATCTTGTTCTTGTACAAGGAGGTGTATCTTTCTATTTCTGACCTTGACTCTACTTTGCCTAGTGTTGCTATTTCTCTCTTGCAGGAATTCGAAGATGTCTTTCCCGAAGAAATGCCGCAGGGACTACCACCAATAAGAGGGATTGAGCATCAGATTGATCTTATTCCAGGAGCTCCTATTCCAAACCGACCGGCCTATCGAAGTAGTCCGGAAGAGGCTAAAGAACTTCAGAGGCAAGTTGAGGAGCTATTGGCCAAAGGACATGTTCGAGAAAGTATGAGCCCATGCGCTGTCCTTGTTCTGCTCGTTCCAAAGAAAGACGGGACTTGGAGAATGTGTGTCGATTGTAGAGCTGTGAACAAGATCACGGTAAAATATCGATTGTAGAGCTGTGAACTCAATCCAACGTGAAAATAGGCATGAGGGGTATTTATTTCGTGAAAATAGGCTATGTATTCCAAAGAGTTCCATGCGTGAATTACTTGTTAGGGAGTCTCATGGGGGAGGGTTGATGGGGCACTTTGGAGTTGCTAAGACCTTGGACATTCTGAAGGAGCACTTCTTTTGGCCTCACATGAAAAGAGATGTCGAGAGAATTTGTTCAGGTGCATCACATGTAAGAAGGCTAAATCGAAAATTCATCCACATGGACTTTACATGCCATTACCTGTTCCAAGTCACCCTTGGATTGATATCTCCATGGATTTTGTTTTGGGTCTACCTAGATCTAGGAATGGTCGAGATTCTATCTTTGTGGTTGTTGACCGATTTTCAAAAATGGTACACTTTATCCCTTGTCATAAAACTGATGATGCTACTCATGCGGCAAATCTTTTCTTTAGGGAAGTGGTGCGTTTACATGGAGTCCCTAAGACGATTGTGAGTGATAGGGATGCGAAATTTCTGAGTCATTTTTGGAGAGTTCTGTGCGCTAAGTTGGGAACAACTTTGTTGTTTTCTACTACCTGTCACCCACAAACAGATGGACAAACCGAGGTTGTCAATCGAACCTTGGGCACTTTGTTGCGCGCTGTGACTGGAAAGAATTTGAAAGCTTGGGAAGATTGCATTCCATTCGTTGAATTTGCATATAATAGGACTGTGCATTCTTCTACAAAGTTTTCACCATTTGAGGTTGTTTATGGTTTTAATCCACTAACTCCGTTGGACTTGATTCCTTTACCTGTAAATGAGCTTCCTAATCTTGATGGAAAGAAAAAGGCAGAGTTGGTGAAGCAGATTCATGAAGGGGCACGGCAAAACATTTTGAAGAAGAATGAACAAGCAGCAACCCGAGCCAACAAAGGAAGGAAGCGGGTCACTTTTCAACCTGGAGATTGGGTTTGGAGAGATTTCCGAGCCTGAGGAATTCCAAGTTGAATCCACGCGGAGATGGACCATTTCAAGTTCTGGATAAGATCAATGACAATGCTTATAAGATTGATCTTCCAGGTGAGTATCAAGTAAGTTCGACTTTTAATGTTTCTGATCTTTCTCCCTTTGACGCAGGTTCAGATTCGAGGACGAATCCTTTTGAAGAGAGGGGGAATGATACGACTCGGGGTCAAACCGACGAGCATAGGTCGGAAGGACTTCGTGATGAGGATCGTGGGCACGATGATGGGGCTGAAGCACACGAGCTCGGAAGTGGGATTCGTGAAGAGGGAGCTGATGCACAAGATCTCGGAGGCTTACATGTTTCGAGTGGACCAATCACACGAGCGAAGGCAAGACAGATCCAGCAAGCTGTGGAGAGCTCATTTGCGGGTTTCTTGGGCCAAGAGGAGACTAATTCGAATTGGTCTCTAAAGGGCCTTACCCAATTAACTTGTCTTGAGATGGTCAATAGCCCATCTAAGATTAGAGTAGACGCATAAGGAAAGCCAAGAGATGCTGAATAAGGAATAAAAAGACTGCCAAATATTCTAGGGGGGCCTTTATTTAGTTTCCTCTATTAATTCCGGTTTTAGGAAACTAAAGATATTCCAGTTGCCAAATTTATTAGTTTCCAGATTCTCCTAGGCTTATATAAAGGAGGCTGAATAGCTGATTAGAGGTACTTTCAGGCTACACTGGTGAGAATTTTCCTCCATGTTGTTCTTCGGCAACCTTCCGTGATTGCAAGCATGGATGCTTGTAATTCTCGGCTATTTATAATATTGGTTCTTGGTTTTCTGTAACCATCGAGTCAATATTCCATTCCTTTATAATATTGGTTCTTGGTTTTCTATAACCATCGGGTCAATATTCCATCCCTCTTAATCTCTAATGGCGATTCGGGTTCGATTTCCAGTCTTTGTTGTCGGCTCTTGCGGCAGGTCTCGTGGGGTTCGCATCATTTGGTATCAGAGCCTAAGTTCCAAATCGAGGTTTCATCTATCCTTGTTCTTTTCTTTTTCTTCATTCTAGAATCTTTAGATATAGCTTTCATTTCTATACTTTCCATTAATCTTGTCTGATCTGATCTTAGCTGTCTAAATCGTCAAAAAAAAAAGAAGAAAGAAAAAGTGCAAAAAAAAAAAAGAAAAAAAAGGAGTTATCATCGGGTGTTGTTCGCAGCACCATTTGCTGTCTTCGTGGGCGAAGAATTTATTGCACAATTTGTTGTCTTTGTGTTCTAATCGTCTTGGCGTTAAGTTGACCTGTCATAGTAGCTCTTCCGTACGCAGTGTCTTCTATCAATCCATAAACTACGTCGTTGGGTCAGATTGTGTCATATCATTTTCTGTGGATCTAATATTATAAGTTGTTCGGGTTGAACTCGTTTTCCGCCTTGCGATCGGATTGATTAGTTGCCCTAGACTTTTGAAGAGGAGAGGAAAAAGGCAAGAGTGTGTGAGAACATCAGAGGATAAAAGCCTATTTTGAGTGAAAACACGAGTGTTTTGAGTGGCATCTTGCTGAGTGTAAACACGTGAGGGAGCGCGTGAGGATCCTATAATTGCATATTTTATCATGTCACACGAAAATAGTGGAGACGACAGAGGACCTGATTTGAACATGACGTTACGAGCCATGCAACAACAGTTTGAGCGCATGAACATGGTTTTCGGTGAATTCCGAGAAAGGTTGGATAGGCAAGACGAACGGTTGGAACGGCTTCGACCTGCGCCCGTGCCACGGATTAGGAGACCCCACCGACAACCATCCGTTGATACTCTTGATGAAGAAGCATATGATGAAGAAGAGGAAGTGGCCTCCGATGACACTTGGGGGAGAGGTAGAGGAAGAGGAGGCAGACCAAGGCATTTCGTTCGTAGGGAGCACCGGAGGAGAGACGCCGTGGACCATAACACAGGTTCGATTAAGCTGATCATACCTCCATTCCAAGGTAAAAACGACCCCGATGTTTACATTGAATGGGAGAGGAAGGTTGAGCTTGTGTTTCATTGTCATAATTATTCAGAGGAAAAGAAAGTTAAATTGGCTGCAGTTGCTTTCACCGATTATGCCATTGTTTGGTGGGACCAATTAACTGTGAGTAGACGCAGGAATCGTGAGCCTCGTATTGATACTTGGGAGGAAATGAAAGCAGTAATGAGAAGAAGGTTTGTACCTTCCCATTATTATCGGGACTTGCACTTGAAGTTGCAAAGTCTGAAGCAAGGTTCCAAGTCGGTGGAGGATTATTACAAGGAGATGGAAATAGCCATGATACGTGCTAATGTTGAGGAGGACCGAGAAGCAACCATGGCTCGATTCATCTGTGGCCATAATCGGGAGATTGCCAATGTAGTCGAGCTGCAACATTACGTGGAGATTGACGACGTGGTACACATGGCCATGAAGGTTGAGAGGCAGCTCAAGAGAGGGGGTCGAACATCTTCAAAGGTAGAAGCTTCTGGTTCAGCGTCTTGGAGATCGAAGTTGGGTTCTTCTACGAAACCGGACGAGAAGACTGATTATAAGCCAAAGGGAGACACCTACAAGACCCAAGCCAACAACAAGGATAAGGGTAAAACTTTTTCTGAACCTCAAAGAAATCGTGATATCAAATGTTTTCGTTGTTTGGGCTCAGGTCACATTGCTTCCCAATGTCCAAACAAGCGGACCATGATTATGATGGAGAGTGGGGATATCGAGACTGAAGAAGAAGAAGATAGTGATTCCATGCATCCACTCGAAGATGCTAGTGACGTCGAGCATGCGGTTGAAGGTCAAGCCTTAGTTATCATGCGAGCCCTACATGTTCAAGTTAGAGAGGATGGTGATGAGGTGCAAAGGGAGAATATCTTCTACACTCGTTGCCATGTGAAGGATCGTGTGTGTGGGTTGATTATTGACGGAGGAAGTTGCGTGAATGTGGCCAGCAAGTTGATGGTAGACGAGCTCGGTTTGCATACCCAAAAACATCACAAGCCGTACAAACTCCGGTGGCTGAATGAATGCGGTGAAGTGAAGGTAAATAAACAGGTTCTTGTGTCCTTCTGTATTGGAAAGTACCGGGATGAGGTTCTTTGTGATGTTGTACCAATGAGTGCTAGCCATATGTTGCTCGGGAGACCATGGCAGTTCGACAGGAGAGTGATACATGATGGGTATAGGAACCGATATTCATTTGTAAAGGACGGGAAGAAAGTAACACTTGCACCCTTGAAATCGACTCAAGTGTTTGAGGATCAGATTCGATTTAAAAGGTCTCTTAGTGAGAAGAGTGAAAAAGTGGCTGAAAAACAAAAAGAGAAAGAGAGTGATCTTGAGAGAAAAGAAAGTGGAGAGAATGTGAAAAACAAGAGTGAAAAGATGGAGAGTTCAGAAAAAAGGGAGAGGAAATTGAGTTTTTATGCAAAAGAAAGAGAGCTTAAGGGTGCTTATAAGGGTAATAGACCGATGATCTTGTTCTTGTACAAGGAGGTGTATCTTTCTATTTCTGACCTTGACTCTACTTTGCCTAGTGTTGCTATTTCTCTCTTGCAGGAATTCGAAGATGTCTTTCCCGAAGAAATGCCGCAGGGACTACCACCAATAAGAGGGATTGAGCATCAGATTGATCTTATTCCAGGAGCTCCTATTCCAAACCGACCGGCCTATCGAAGTAGTCCGGAAGAGGCTAAAGAACTTCAGAGGCAAGTTGAGGAGCTATTGGCCAAAGGACATGTTCGAGAAAGTATGAGCCCATGCGCTGTCCTTGTTCTGCTCGTTCCAAAGAAAGACGGGACTTGGAGAATGTGTGTCGATTGTAGAGCTGTGAACAAGATCACGGTAAAATATCGATTGTAGAGCTGTGAACTCAATCCAACGTGAAAATAGGCATGAGGGGTATTTATTTCGTGAAAATAGGCTATGTATTCCAAAGAGTTCCATGCGTGAATTACTTGTTAGGGAGTCTCATGGGGGAGGGTTGATGGGGCACTTTGGAGTTGCTAAGACCTTGGACATTCTGAAGGAGCACTTCTTTTGGCCTCACATGAAAAGAGATGTCGAGAGAATTTGTTCAGGTGCATCACATGTAAGAAGGCTAAATCGAAAATTCATCCACATGGACTTTACATGCCATTACCTGTTCCAAGTCACCCTTGGATTGATATCTCCATGGATTTTGTTTTGGGTCTACCTAGATCTAGGAATGGTCGAGATTCTATCTTTGTGGTTGTTGACCGATTTTCAAAAATGGTACACTTTATCCCTTGTCATAAAACTGATGATGCTACTCATGCGGCAAATCTTTTCTTTAGGGAAGTGGTGCGTTTACATGGAGTCCCTAAGACGATTGTGAGTGATAGGGATGCGAAATTTCTGAGTCATTTTTGGAGAGTTCTGTGCGCTAAGTTGGGAACAACTTTGTTGTTTTCTACTACCTGTCACCCACAAACAGATGGACAAACCGAGGTTGTCAATCGAACCTTGGGCACTTTGTTGCGCGCTGTGACTGGAAAGAATTTGAAAGCTTGGGAAGATTGCATTCCATTCGTTGAATTTGCATATAATAGGACTGTGCATTCTTCTACAAAGTTTTCACCATTTGAGGTTGTTTATGGTTTTAATCCACTAACTCCGTTGGACTTGATTCCTTTACCTGTAAATGAGCTTCCTAATCTTGATGGAAAGAAAAAGGCAGAGTTGGTGAAGCAGATTCATGAAGGGGCACGGCAAAACATTTTGAAGAAGAATGAACAAGCAGCAACCCGAGCCAACAAAGGAAGGAAGCGGGTCACTTTTCAACCTGGAGATTGGGTTTGGAGAGATTTCCGAGCCTGAGGAATTCCAAGTTGAATCCACGCGGAGATGGACCATTTCAAGTTCTGGATAAGATCAATGACAATGCTTATAAGATTGATCTTCCAGGTGAGTATCAAGTAAGTTCGACTTTTAATGTTTCTGATCTTTCTCCCTTTGACGCAGGTTCAGATTCGAGGACGAATCCTTTTGAAGAGAGGGGGAATGATACGACTCGGGGTCAAACCGACGAGCATAGGTCGGAAGGACTTCGTGATGAGGATCGTGGGCACGATGATGGGGCTGAAGCACACGAGCTCGGAAGTGGGATTCGTGAAGAGGGAGCTGATGCACAAGATCTCGGAGGCTTACATGTTTCGAGTGGACCAATCACACGAGCGAAGGCAAGACAGATCCAGCAAGCTGTGGAGAGCTCATTTGCGGGTTTCTTGGGCCAAGAGGAGACTAATTCGAATTGGTCTCTAAAGGGCCTTACCCAATTAACTTGTCTTGAGATGGTCAATAGCCCATCTAAGATTAGAGTAGACGCATAAGGAAAGCCAAGAGATGCTGAATAAGGAATAAAAAGACTGCCAAATATTCTAGGGGGGCCTTTATTTAGTTTCCTCTATTAATTCCGGTTTTAGGAAACTAAAGATATTCCAGTTGCCAAATTTATTAGTTTCCAGATTCTCCTAGGCTTATATAAAGGAGGCTGAATAGCTGATTAGAGGTACTTTCAGGCTACACTGGTGAGAATTTTCCTCCATGTTGTTCTTCGGCAACCTTCCGTGATTGCAAGCATGGATGCTTGTAATTCTCGGCTATTTATAATATTGGTTCTTGGTTTTCTGTAACCATCGAGTCAATATTCCATTCCTTTATAATATTGGTTCTTGGTTTTCTATAACCATCGGGTCAATATTCCATCCCTCTTAATCTCTAATGGCGATTCGGGTTCGATTTCCAGTCTTTGTTGTCGGCTCTTGCGGCAGGTCTCGTGGGGTTCGCATCATTTGGTATCAGAGCCTAAGTTCCAAATCGAGGTTTCATCTATCCTTGTTCTTTTCTTTTTCTTCATTCTAGAATCTTTAGATATAGCTTTCATTTCTATACTTTCCATTAATCTTGTCTGATCTGATCTTAGCTGTCTAAATCGTCAAAAAAAAAAGAAGAAAGAAAAAGTGCAAAAAAAAAAAGAAAAAAAAAGGAGTTATCATCGGGTGTTGTTCGCAGCACCATTTGCTGTCTTCGTGGGCGAAGAATTTATTGCACAATTTGTTGTCTTTGTGTTCTAATCGTCTTGGCGTTAAGTTGACCTGTCATAGTAGCTCTTCCGTACGCAGTGTCTTCTATCAATCCATAAACTACGTCGTTGGGTCAGATTGTGTCATATCATTTTCTGTGGATCTAATATTATAAGTTGTTCGGGTTGAACTCGTTTTCCGCCTTGCGATCGGATTGATTAGTTGCCCTAGACTTTTGAAGAGGAGAGGAAAAAGGCAAGAGTGTGTGAGAACATCAGAGGATAAAAGCCTATTTTGAGTGAAAACACGAGTGTTTTGAGTGGCATCTTGCTGAGTGTAAACACGTGAGGGAGCGCGTGAGGATCCTATAATTGCATATTTTATCATGTCACACGAAAATAGTGGAGACGACAGAGGACCTGATTTGAACATGACGTTACGAGCCATGCAACAACAGTTTGAGCGCATGAACATGGTTTTCGGTGAATTCCGAGAAAGGTTGGATAGGCAAGACGAACGGTTGGAACGGCTTCGACCTGCGCCCGTGCCACGGATTAGGAGACCCCACCGACAACCATCCGTTGATACTCTTGATGAAGAAGCATATGATGAAGAAGAGGAAGTGGCCTCCGATGACACTTGGGGGAGAGGTAGAGGAAGAGGAGGCAGACCAAGGCATTTCGTTCGTAGGGAGCACCGGAGGAGAGACGCCGTGGACCATAACACAGGTTCGATTAAGCTGATCATACCTCCATTCCAAGGTAAAAACGACCCCGATGTTTACATTGAATGGGAGAGGAAGGTTGAGCTTGTGTTTCATTGTCATAATTATTCAGAGGAAAAGAAAGTTAAATTGGCTGCAGTTGCTTTCACCGATTATGCCATTGTTTGGTGGGACCAATTAACTGTGAGTAGACGCAGGAATCGTGAGCCTCGTATTGATACTTGGGAGGAAATGAAAGCAGTAATGAGAAGAAGGTTTGTACCTTCCCATTATTATCGGGACTTGCACTTGAAGTTGCAAAGTCTGAAGCAAGGTTCCAAGTCGGTGGAGGATTATTACAAGGAGATGGAAATAGCCATGATACGTGCTAATGTTGAGGAGGACCGAGAAGCAACCATGGCTCGATTCATCTGTGGCCATAATCGGGAGATTGCCAATGTAGTCGAGCTGCAACATTACGTGGAGATTGACGACGTGGTACACATGGCCATGAAGGTTGAGAGGCAGCTCAAGAGAGGGGGTCGAACATCTTCAAAGGTAGAAGCTTCTGGTTCAGCGTCTTGGAGATCGAAGTTGGGTTCTTCTACGAAACCGGACGAGAAGACTGATTATAAGCCAAAGGGAGACACCTACAAGACCCAAGCCAACAACAAGGATAAGGGTAAAACTTTTTCTGAACCTCAAAGAAATCGTGATATCAAATGTTTTCGTTGTTTGGGCTCAGGTCACATTGCTTCCCAATGTCCAAACAAGCGGACCATGATTATGATGGAGAGTGGGGATATCGAGACTGAAGAAGAAGAAGATAGTGATTCCATGCATCCACTCGAAGATGCTAGTGACGTCGAGCATGCGGTTGAAGGTCAAGCCTTAGTTATCATGCGAGCCCTACATGTTCAAGTTAGAGAGGATGGTGATGAGGTGCAAAGGGAGAATATCTTCTACACTCGTTGCCATGTGAAGGATCGTGTGTGTGGGTTGATTATTGACGGAGGAAGTTGCGTGAATGTGGCCAGCAAGTTGATGGTAGACGAGCTCGGTTTGCATACCCAAAAACATCACAAGCCGTACAAACTCCGGTGGCTGAATGAATGCGGTGAAGTGAAGGTAAATAAACAGGTTCTTGTGTCCTTCTGTATTGGAAAGTACCGGGATGAGGTTCTTTGTGATGTTGTACCAATGAGTGCTAGCCATATGTTGCTCGGGAGACCATGGCAGTTCGACAGGAGAGTGATACATGATGGGTATAGGAACCGATATTCATTTGTAAAGGACGGGAAGAAAGTAACACTTGCACCCTTGAAATCGACTCAAGTGTTTGAGGATCAGATTCGATTTAAAAGGTCTCTTAGTGAGAAGAGTGAAAAAGTGGCTGAAAAACAAAAAGAGAAAGAGAGTGATCTTGAGAGAAAAGAAAGTGGAGAGAATGTGAAAAACAAGAGTGAAAAGATGGAGAGTTCAGAAAAAAGGGAGAGGAAATTGAGTTTTTATGCAAAAGAAAGAGAGCTTAAGGGTGCTTATAAGGGTAATAGACCGATGATCTTGTTCTTGTACAAGGAGGTGTATCTTTCTATTTCTGACCTTGACTCTACTTTGCCTAGTGTTGCTATTTCTCTCTTGCAGGAATTCGAAGATGTCTTTCCCGAAGAAATGCCGCAGGGACTACCACCAATAAGAGGGATTGAGCATCAGATTGATCTTATTCCAGGAGCTCCTATTCCAAACCGACCGGCCTATCGAAGTAGTCCGGAAGAGGCTAAAGAACTTCAGAGGCAAGTTGAGGAGCTATTGGCCAAAGGACATGTTCGAGAAAGTATGAGCCCATGCGCTGTCCTTGTTCTGCTCGTTCCAAAGAAAGACGGGACTTGGAGAATGTGTGTCGATTGTAGAGCTGTGAACAAGATCACGGTAAAATATCGATTGTAGAGCTGTGAACTCAATCCAACGTGAAAATAGGCATGAGGGGTATTTATTTCGTGAAAATAGGCTATGTATTCCAAAGAGTTCCATGCGTGAATTACTTGTTAGGGAGTCTCATGGGGGAGGGTTGATGGGGCACTTTGGAGTTGCTAAGACCTTGGACATTCTGAAGGAGCACTTCTTTTGGCCTCACATGAAAAGAGATGTCGAGAGAATTTGTTCAGGTGCATCACATGTAAGAAGGCTAAATCGAAAATTCATCCACATGGACTTTACATGCCATTACCTGTTCCAAGTCACCCTTGGATTGATATCTCCATGGATTTTGTTTTGGGTCTACCTAGATCTAGGAATGGTCGAGATTCTATCTTTGTGGTTGTTGACCGATTTTCAAAAATGGTACACTTTATCCCTTGTCATAAAACTGATGATGCTACTCATGCGGCAAATCTTTTCTTTAGGGAAGTGGTGCGTTTACATGGAGTCCCTAAGACGATTGTGAGTGATAGGGATGCGAAATTTCTGAGTCATTTTTGGAGAGTTCTGTGCGCTAAGTTGGGAACAACTTTGTTGTTTTCTACTACCTGTCACCCACAAACAGATGGACAAACCGAGGTTGTCAATCGAACCTTGGGCACTTTGTTGCGCGCTGTGACTGGAAAGAATTTGAAAGCTTGGGAAGATTGCATTCCATTCGTTGAATTTGCATATAATAGGACTGTGCATTCTTCTACAAAGTTTTCACCATTTGAGGTTGTTTATGGTTTTAATCCACTAACTCCGTTGGACTTGATTCCTTTACCTGTAAATGAGCTTCCTAATCTTGATGGAAAGAAAAAGGCAGAGTTGGTGAAGCAGATTCATGAAGGGGCACGGCAAAACATTTTGAAGAAGAATGAACAAGCAGCAACCCGAGCCAACAAAGGAAGGAAGCGGGTCACTTTTCAACCTGGAGATTGGGTTTGGAGAGATTTCCGAGCCTGAGGAATTCCAAGTTGAATCCACGCGGAGATGGACCATTTCAAGTTCTGGATAAGATCAATGACAATGCTTATAAGATTGATCTTCCAGGTGAGTATCAAGTAAGTTCGACTTTTAATGTTTCTGATCTTTCTCCCTTTGACGCAGGTTCAGATTCGAGGACGAATCCTTTTGAAGAGAGGGGGAATGATACGACTCGGGGTCAAACCGACGAGCATAGGTCGGAAGGACTTCGTGATGAGGATCGTGGGCACGATGATGGGGCTGAAGCACACGAGCTCGGAAGTGGGATTCGTGAAGAGGGAGCTGATGCACAAGATCTCGGAGGCTTACATGTTTCGAGTGGACCAATCACACGAGCGAAGGCAAGACAGATCCAGCAAGCTGTGGAGAGCTCATTTGCGGGTTTCTTGGGCCAAGAGGAGACTAATTCGAATTGGTCTCTAAAGGGCCTTACCCAATTAACTTGTCTTGAGATGGTCAATAGCCCATCTAAGATTAGAGTAGACGCATAAGGAAAGCCAAGAGATGCTGAATAAGGAATAAAAAGACTGCCAAATATTCTAGGGGGGCCTTTATTTAGTTTCCTCTATTAATTCCGGTTTTAGGAAACTAAAGATATTCCAGTTGCCAAATTTATTAGTTTCCAGATTCTCCTAGGCTTATATAAAGGAGGCTGAATAGCTGATTAGAGGTACTTTCAGGCTACACTGGTGAGAATTTTCCTCCATGTTGTTCTTCGGCAACCTTCCGTGATTGCAAGCATGGATGCTTGTAATTCTCGGCTATTTATAATATTGGTTCTTGGTTTTCTGTAACCATCGAGTCAATATTCCATTCCTTTATAATATTGGTTCTTGGTTTTCTATAACCATCGGGTCAATATTCCATCCCTCTTAATCTCTAATGGCGATTCGGGTTCGATTTCCAGTCTTTGTTGTCGGCTCTTGCGGCAGGTCTCGTGGGGTTCGCATCATTTGGTATCAGAGCCTAAGTTCCAAATCGAGGTTTCATCTATCCTTGTTCTTTTCTTTTTCTTCATTCTAGAATCTTTAGATATAGCTTTCATTTCTATACTTTCCATTAATCTTGTCTGATCTGATCTTAGCTGTCTAAATCGTCAAAAAAAAAAGAAGAAAGAAAAAGTGCAAAAAAAAATAAAAAAAAAAGTTATCATCGGGTGTTGTTCGCAGCACCATTTGCTGTCTTCGTGGGCGAAGAATTTATTGCACAATTTGTTGTCTTTGTGTTCTAATCGTCTTGGCGTTAAGTTGACCTGTCATAGTAGCTCTTCCGTACGCAGTGTCTTCTATCAATCCATAAACTACGTCGTTGGGTCAGATTGTGTCATATCATTTTCTGTGGATCTAATATTATAAGTTGTTCGGGTTGAACTCGTTTTCCGCCTTGCGATCGGATTGATTAGTTGCCCTAGACTTTTGAAGAGGAGAGGAAAAAGGCAAGAGTGTGTGAGAACATCAGAGGATAAAAGCCTATTTTGAGTGAAAACACGAGTGTTTTGAGTGGCATCTTGCTGAGTGTAAACACGTGAGGGAGCGCGTGAGGATCCTATAATTGCATATTTTATCATGTCACACGAAAATAGTGGAGACGACAGAGGACCTGATTTGAACATGACGTTACGAGCCATGCAACAACAGTTTGAGCGCATGAACATGGTTTTCGGTGAATTCCGAGAAAGGTTGGATAGGCAAGACGAACGGTTGGAACGGCTTCGACCTGCGCCCGTGCCACGGATTAGGAGACCCCACCGACAACCATCCGTTGATACTCTTGATGAAGAAGCATATGATGAAGAAGAGGAAGTGGCCTCCGATGACACTTGGGGGAGAGGTAGAGGAAGAGGAGGCAGACCAAGGCATTTCGTTCGTAGGGAGCACCGGAGGAGAGACGCCGTGGACCATAACACAGGTTCGATTAAGCTGATCATACCTCCATTCCAAGGTAAAAACGACCCCGATGTTTACATTGAATGGGAGAGGAAGGTTGAGCTTGTGTTTCATTGTCATAATTATTCAGAGGAAAAGAAAGTTAAATTGGCTGCAGTTGCTTTCACCGATTATGCCATTGTTTGGTGGGACCAATTAACTGTGAGTAGACGCAGGAATCGTGAGCCTCGTATTGATACTTGGGAGGAAATGAAAGCAGTAATGAGAAGAAGGTTTGTACCTTCCCATTATTATCGGGACTTGCACTTGAAGTTGCAAAGTCTGAAGCAAGGTTCCAAGTCGGTGGAGGATTATTACAAGGAGATGGAAATAGCCATGATACGTGCTAATGTTGAGGAGGACCGAGAAGCAACCATGGCTCGATTCATCTGTGGCCATAATCGGGAGATTGCCAATGTAGTCGAGCTGCAACATTACGTGGAGATTGACGACGTGGTACACATGGCCATGAAGGTTGAGAGGCAGCTCAAGAGAGGGGGTCGAACATCTTCAAAGGTAGAAGCTTCTGGTTCAGCGTCTTGGAGATCGAAGTTGGGTTCTTCTACGAAACCGGACGAGAAGACTGATTATAAGCCAAAGGGAGACACCTACAAGACCCAAGCCAACAACAAGGATAAGGGTAAAACTTTTTCTGAACCTCAAAGAAATCGTGATATCAAATGTTTTCGTTGTTGGGCTCAGGTCACATTGCTTCCCAATGTCCAAACAAGCGGACCATGATTATGATGGAGAGTGGGGATATCGAGACTGAAGAAGAAGAAGATAGTGATTCCATGCATCCACTCGAAGATGCTAGTGACGTCGAGCATGCGGTTGAAGGTCAAGCCTTAGTTATCATGCGAGCCCTACATGTTCAAGTTAGAGAGGATGGTGATGAGGTGCAAAGGGAGAATATCTTCTACACTCGTTGCCATGTGAAGGATCGTGTGTGTGGGTTGATTATTGACGGAGGAAGTTGCGTGAATGTGGCCAGCAAGTTGATGGTAGACGAGCTCGGTTTGCATACCCAAAAACATCACAAGCCGTACAAACTCCGGTGGCTGAATGAATGCGGTGAAGTGAAGGTAAATAAACAGGTTCTTGTGTCCTTCTGTATTGGAAAGTACCGGGATGAGGTTCTTTGTGATGTTGTACCAATGAGTGCTAGCCATATGTTGCTCGGGAGACCATGGCAGTTCGACAGGAGAGTGATACATGATGGGTATAGGAACCGATATTCATTTGTAAAGGACGGGAAGAAAGTAACACTTGCACCCTTGAAATCGACTCAAGTGTTTGAGGATCAGATTCGATTTAAAAGGTCTCTTAGTGAGAAGAGTGAAAAAGTGGCTGAAAAACAAAAAGAGAAAGAGAGTGATCTTGAGAGAAAAGAAAGTGGAGAGAATGTGAAAAACAAGAGTGAAAAGATGGAGAGTTCAGAAAAAAGGGAGAGGAAATTGAGTTTTTATGCAAAAGAAAGAGAGCTTAAGGGTGCTTATAAGGGTAATAGACCGATGATCTTGTTCTTGTACAAGGAGGTGTATCTTTCTATTTCTGACCTTGACTCTACTTTGCCTAGTGTTGCTATTTCTCTCTTGCAGGAATTCGAAGATGTCTTTCCCGAAGAAATGCCGCAGGGACTACCACCAATAAGAGGGATTGAGCATCAGATTGATCTTATTCCAGGAGCTCCTATTCCAAACCGACCGGCCTATCGAAGTAGTCCGGAAGAGGCTAAAGAACTTCAGAGGCAAGTTGAGGAGCTATTGGCCAAAGGACATGTTCGAGAAAGTATGAGCCCATGCGCTGTCCTTGTTCTGCTCGTTCCAAAGAAAGACGGGACTTGGAGAATGTGTGTCGATTGTAGAGCTGTGAACAAGATCACGGTAAAATATCGATTGTAGAGCTGTGAACTCAATCCAACGTGAAAATAGGCATGAGGGGTATTTATTTCGTGAAAATAGGCTATGTATTCCAAAGAGTTCCATGCGTGAATTACTTGTTAGGGAGTCTCATGGGGGAGGGTTGATGGGGCACTTTGGAGTTGCTAAGACCTTGGACATTCTGAAGGAGCACTTCTTTTGGCCTCACATGAAAAGAGATGTCGAGAGAATTTGTTCAGGTGCATCACATGTAAGAAGGCTAAATCGAAAATTCATCCACATGGACTTTACATGCCATTACCTGTTCCAAGTCACCCTTGGATTGATATCTCCATGGATTTTGTTTTGGGTCTACCTAGATCTAGGAATGGTCGAGATTCTATCTTTGTGGTTGTTGACCGATTTTCAAAAATGGTACACTTTATCCCTTGTCATAAAACTGATGATGCTACTCATGCGGCAAATCTTTTCTTTAGGGAAGTGGTGCGTTTACATGGAGTCCCTAAGACGATTGTGAGTGATAGGGATGCGAAATTTCTGAGTCATTTTTGGAGAGTTCTGTGCGCTAAGTTGGGAACAACTTTGTTGTTTTCTACTACCTGTCACCCACAAACAGATGGACAAACCGAGGTTGTCAATCGAACCTTGGGCACTTTGTTGCGCGCTGTGACTGGAAAGAATTTGAAAGCTTGGGAAGATTGCATTCCATTCGTTGAATTTGCATATAATAGGACTGTGCATTCTTCTACAAAGTTTTCACCATTTGAGGTTGTTTATGGTTTTAATCCACTAACTCCGTTGGACTTGATTCCTTTACCTGTAAATGAGCTTCCTAATCTTGATGGAAAGAAAAAGGCAGAGTTGGTGAAGCAGATTCATGAAGGGGCACGGCAAAACATTTTGAAGAAGAATGAACAAGCAGCAACCCGAGCCAACAAAGGAAGGAAGCGGGTCACTTTTCAACCTGGAGATTGGGTTTGGAGAGATTTCCGAGCCTGAGGAATTCCAAGTTGAATCCACGCGGAGATGGACCATTTCAAGTTCTGGATAAGATCAATGACAATGCTTATAAGATTGATCTTCCAGGTGAGTATCAAGTAAGTTCGACTTTTAATGTTTCTGATCTTTCTCCCTTTGACGCAGGTTCAGATTCGAGGACGAATCCTTTTGAAGAGAGGGGGAATGATACGACTCGGGGTCAAACCGACGAGCATAGGTCGGAAGGACTTCGTGATGAGGATCGTGGGCACGATGATGGGGCTGAAGCACACGAGCTCGGAAGTGGGATTCGTGAAGAGGGAGCTGATGCACAAGATCTCGGAGGCTTACATGTTTCGAGTGGACCAATCACACGAGCGAAGGCAAGACAGATCCAGCAAGCTGTGGAGAGCTCATTTGCGGGTTTCTTGGGCCAAGAGGAGACTAATTCGAATTGGTCTCTAAAGGGCCTTACCCAATTAACTTGTCTTGAGATGGTCAATAGCCCATCTAAGATTAGAGTAGACGCATAAGGAAAGCCAAGAGATGCTGAATAAGGAATAAAAAGACTGCCAAATATTCTAGGGGGGCCTTTATTTAGTTTCCTCTATTAATTCCGGTTTTAGGAAACTAAAGATATTCCAGTTGCCAAATTTATTAGTTTCCAGATTCTCCTAGGCTTATATAAAGGAGGCTGAATAGCTGATTAGAGGTACTTTCAGGCTACACTGGTGAGAATTTTCCTCCATGTTGTTCTTCGGCAACCTTCCGTGATTGCAAGCATGGATGCTTGTAATTCTCGGCTATTTATAATATTGGTTCTTGGTTTTCTGTAACCATCGAGTCAATATTCCATTCCTTTATAATATTGGTTCTTGGTTTTCTATAACCATCGGGTCAATATTCCATCCCTCTTAATCTCTAATGGCGATTCGGGTTCGATTTCCAGTCTTTGTTGTCGGCTCTTGCGGCAGGTCTCGTGGGGTTCGCATCATTTGGTATCAGAGCCTAAGTTCCAAATCGAGGTTTCATCTATCCTTGTTCTTTTCTTTTTCTTCATTCTAGAATCTTTAGATATAGCTTTCATTTCTATACTTTCCATTAATCTTGTCTGATCTGATCTTAGCTGTCTAAATCGTCAAAAAAAAAAGAAGAAAGAAAAAGTGCAAAAAAAAAAAGAAAAAAAAGGAGTTATCATCGGGTGTTGTTCGCAGCACCATTTGCTGTCTTCGTGGGCGAAGAATTTATTGCACAATTTGTTGTCTTTGTGTTCTAATCGTCTTGGCGTTAAGTTGACCTGTCATAGTAGCTCTTCCGTACGCAGTGTCTTCTATCAATCCATAAACTACGTCGTTGGGTCAGATTGTGTCATATCATTTTCTGTGGATCTAATATTATAAGTTGTTCGGGTTGAACTCGTTTTCCGCCTTGCGATCGGATTGATTAGTTGCCCTAGACTTTTGAAGAGGAGAGGAAAAAGGCAAGAGTGTGTGAGAACATCAGAGGATAAAAGCCTATTTTGAGTGAAAACACGAGTGTTTTGAGTGGCATCTTGCTGAGTGTAAACACGTGAGGGAGCGCGTGAGGATCCTATAATTGCATATTTTATCATGTCACACGAAAATAGTGGAGACGACAGAGGACCTGATTTGAACATGACGTTACGAGCCATGCAACAACAGTTTGAGCGCATGAACATGGTTTTCGGTGAATTCCGAGAAAGGTTGGATAGGCAAGACGAACGGTTGGAACGGCTTCGACCTGCGCCCGTGCCACGGATTAGGAGACCCCACCGACAACCATCCGTTGATACTCTTGATGAAGAAGCATATGATGAAGAAGAGGAAGTGGCCTCCGATGACACTTGGGGGAGAGGTAGAGGAAGAGGAGGCAGACCAAGGCATTTCGTTCGTAGGGAGCACCGGAGGAGAGACGCCGTGGACCATAACACAGGTTCGATTAAGCTGATCATACCTCCATTCCAAGGTAAAAACGACCCCGATGTTTACATTGAATGGGAGAGGAAGGTTGAGCTTGTGTTTCATTGTCATAATTATTCAGAGGAAAAGAAAGTTAAATTGGCTGCAGTTGCTTTCACCGATTATGCCATTGTTTGGTGGGACCAATTAACTGTGAGTAGACGCAGGAATCGTGAGCCTCGTATTGATACTTGGGAGGAAATGAAAGCAGTAATGAGAAGAAGGTTTGTACCTTCCCATTATTATCGGGACTTGCACTTGAAGTTGCAAAGTCTGAAGCAAGGTTCCAAGTCGGTGGAGGATTATTACAAGGAGATGGAAATAGCCATGATACGTGCTAATGTTGAGGAGGACCGAGAAGCAACCATGGCTCGATTCATCTGTGGCCATAATCGGGAGATTGCCAATGTAGTCGAGCTGCAACATTACGTGGAGATTGACGACGTGGTACACATGGCCATGAAGGTTGAGAGGCAGCTCAAGAGAGGGGGTCGAACATCTTCAAAGGTAGAAGCTTCTGGTTCAGCGTCTTGGAGATCGAAGTTGGGTTCTTCTACGAAACCGGACGAGAAGACTGATTATAAGCCAAAGGGAGACACCTACAAGACCCAAGCCAACAACAAGGATAAGGGTAAAACTTTTTCTGAACCTCAAAGAAATCGTGATATCAAATGTTTTCGTTGTTTGGGCTCAGGTCACATTGCTTCCCAATGTCCAAACAAGCGGACCATGATTATGATGGAGAGTGGGGATATCGAGACTGAAGAAGAAGAAGATAGTGATTCCATGCATCCACTCGAAGATGCTAGTGACGTCGAGCATGCGGTTGAAGGTCAAGCCTTAGTTATCATGCGAGCCCTACATGTTCAAGTTAGAGAGGATGGTGATGAGGTGCAAAGGGAGAATATCTTCTACACTCGTTGCCATGTGAAGGATCGTGTGTGTGGGTTGATTATTGACGGAGGAAGTTGCGTGAATGTGGCCAGCAAGTTGATGGTAGACGAGCTCGGTTTGCATACCCAAAAACATCACAAGCCGTACAAACTCCGGTGGCTGAATGAATGCGGTGAAGTGAAGGTAAATAAACAGGTTCTTGTGTCCTTCTGTATTGGAAAGTACCGGGATGAGGTTCTTTGTGATGTTGTACCAATGAGTGCTAGCCATATGTTGCTCGGGAGACCATGGCAGTTCGACAGGAGAGTGATACATGATGGGTATAGGAACCGATATTCATTTGTAAAGGACGGGAAGAAAGTAACACTTGCACCCTTGAAATCGACTCAAGTGTTTGAGGATCAGATTCGATTTAAAAGGTCTCTTAGTGAGAAGAGTGAAAAAGTGGCTGAAAAACAAAAAGAGAAAGAGAGTGATCTTGAGAGAAAAGAAAGTGGAGAGAATGTGAAAAACAAGAGTGAAAAGATGGAGAGTTCAGAAAAAAGGGAGAGGAAATTGAGTTTTTATGCAAAAGAAAGAGAGCTTAAGGGTGCTTATAAGGGTAATAGACCGATGATCTTGTTCTTGTACAAGGAGGTGTATCTTTCTATTTCTGACCTTGACTCTACTTTGCCTAGTGTTGCTATTTCTCTCTTGCAGGAATTCGAAGATGTCTTTCCCGAAGAAATGCCGCAGGGACTACCACCAATAAGAGGGATTGAGCATCAGATTGATCTTATTCCAGGAGCTCCTATTCCAAACCGACCGGCCTATCGAAGTAGTCCGGAAGAGGCTAAAGAACTTCAGAGGCAAGTTGAGGAGCTATTGGCCAAAGGACATGTTCGAGAAAGTATGAGCCCATGCGCTGTCCTTGTTCTGCTCGTTCCAAAGAAAGACGGGACTTGGAGAATGTGTGTCGATTGTAGAGCTGTGAACAAGATCACGGTAAAATATCGATTGTAGAGCTGTGAACTCAATCCAACGTGAAAATAGGCATGAGGGGTATTTATTTCGTGAAAATAGGCTATGTATTCCAAAGAGTTCCATGCGTGAATTACTTGTTAGGGAGTCTCATGGGGGAGGGTTGATGGGGCACTTTGGAGTTGCTAAGACCTTGGACATTCTGAAGGAGCACTTCTTTTGGCCTCACATGAAAAGAGATGTCGAGAGAATTTGTTCAGGTGCATCACATGTAAGAAGGCTAAATCGAAAATTCATCCACATGGACTTTACATGCCATTACCTGTTCCAAGTCACCCTTGGATTGATATCTCCATGGATTTTGTTTTGGGTCTACCTAGATCTAGGAATGGTCGAGATTCTATCTTTGTGGTTGTTGACCGATTTTCAAAAATGGTACACTTTATCCCTTGTCATAAAACTGATGATGCTACTCATGCGGCAAATCTTTTCTTTAGGGAAGTGGTGCGTTTACATGGAGTCCCTAAGACGATTGTGAGTGATAGGGATGCGAAATTTCTGAGTCATTTTTGGAGAGTTCTGTGCGCTAAGTTGGGAACAACTTTGTTGTTTTCTACTACCTGTCACCCACAAACAGATGGACAAACCGAGGTTGTCAATCGAACCTTGGGCACTTTGTTGCGCGCTGTGACTGGAAAGAATTTGAAAGCTTGGGAAGATTGCATTCCATTCGTTGAATTTGCATATAATAGGACTGTGCATTCTTCTACAAAGTTTTCACCATTTGAGGTTGTTTATGGTTTTAATCCACTAACTCCGTTGGACTTGATTCCTTTACCTGTAAATGAGCTTCCTAATCTTGATGGAAAGAAAAAGGCAGAGTTGGTGAAGCAGATTCATGAAGGGGCACGGCAAAACATTTTGAAGAAGAATGAACAAGCAGCAACCCGAGCCAACAAAGGAAGGAAGCGGGTCACTTTTCAACCTGGAGATTGGGTTTGGAGAGATTTCCGAGCCTGAGGAATTCCAAGTTGAATCCACGCGGAGATGGACCATTTCAAGTTCTGGATAAGATCAATGACAATGCTTATAAGATTGATCTTCCAGGTGAGTATCAAGTAAGTTCGACTTTTAATGTTTCTGATCTTTCTCCCTTTGACGCAGGTTCAGATTCGAGGACGAATCCTTTTGAAGAGAGGGGGAATGATACGACTCGGGGTCAAACCGACGAGCATAGGTCGGAAGGACTTCGTGATGAGGATCGTGGGCACGATGATGGGGCTGAAGCACACGAGCTCGGAAGTGGGATTCGTGAAGAGGGAGCTGATGCACAAGATCTCGGAGGCTTACATGTTTCGAGTGGACCAATCACACGAGCGAAGGCAAGACAGATCCAGCAAGCTGTGGAGAGCTCATTTGCGGGTTTCTTGGGCCAAGAGGAGACTAATTCGAATTGGTCTCTAAAGGGCCTTACCCAATTAACTTGTCTTGAGATGGTCAATAGCCCATCTAAGATTAGAGTAGACGCATAAGGAAAGCCAAGAGATGCTGAATAAGGAATAAAAAGACTGCCAAATATTCTAGGGGGGCCTTTATTTAGTTTCCTCTATTAATTCCGGTTTTAGGAAACTAAAGATATTCCAGTTGCCAAATTTATTAGTTTCCAGATTCTCCTAGGCTTATATAAAGGAGGCTGAATAGCTGATTAGAGGTACTTTCAGGCTACACTGGTGAGAATTTTCCTCCATGTTGTTCTTCGGCAACCTTCCGTGATTGCAAGCATGGATGCTTGTAATTCTCGGCTATTTATAATATTGGTTCTTGGTTTTCTGTAACCATCGAGTCAATATTCCATTCCTTTATAATATTGGTTCTTGGTTTTCTATAACCATCGGGTCAATATTCCATCCCTCTTAATCTCTAATGGCGATTCGGGTTCGATTTCCAGTCTTTGTTGTCGGCTCTTGCGGCAGGTCTCGTGGGGTTCGCATCATTTGGTATCAGAGCCTAAGTTCCAAATCGAGGTTTCATCTATCCTTGTTCTTTTCTTTTTCTTCATTCTAGAATCTTTAGATATAGCTTTCATTTCTATACTTTCCATTAATCTTGTCTGATCTGATCTTAGCTGTCTAAATCGTCAAAAAAAAAAAGAAGAAAGAAAAAGTGCAAAAAAAAAAAGAAAAAAAAAGGAGTTATCATCGGGTGTTGTTCGCAGCACCATTTGCTGTCTTCGTGGGCGAAGAATTTATTGCACAATTTGTTGTCTTTGTGTTCTAATCGTCTTGGCGTTAAGTTGACCTGTCATAGTAGCTCTTCCGTACGCAGTGTCTTCTATCAATCCATAAACTACGTCGTTGGGTCAGATTGTGTCATATCATTTTCTGTGGATCTAATATTATAAGTTGTTCGGGTTGAACTCGTTTTCCGCCTTGCGATCGGATTGATTAGTTGCCCTAGACTTTGAAGAGGAGAGGAAAAAGGCAAGAGTGTGTGAGAACATCAGAGGATAAAAGCCTATTTTTGAGTGAAAACACGAGTGTTTTGAGTGGCATCTTGCTGAGTGTAAACACGTGAGGGAGCGCGTGAGGATCCTATAATTGCATATTTATCATGTCACACGAAAATAGTGGAGACGACAGAGGACCTGATTTGAACATGGTTACGAGCCATGCAACAACAGTTTGAGCATAACATGGTTTTCTTGGTGAATTGCAAGGATGAAAGGTTTTCGGTGAATCCGAGAAAGTTGGATAGGCAAACGAACGGTTGGAACGGCTCGACCTGCGCCGTGCCACGGATTAGGAGACCCCACCGACAACCATCGTTGATACTCTTGATGAAGAAGCATATGATGAAGAAGAGGAAGTGGCCTCGATGACACTTGGGGGAGAGGTAGAGGAAGAGGAGGCAGACCAAGGCATTTTGTTCGTAGGGAGCACGGAGGAGAGGAGAGACGCCGTGGACCATAACACAGGTTCGATTAAGCTGATCATACCTCCATTCCAAGGTAAAAACGACCCCGATGTTTACATTGAATGGGAGAGGAAGGTTGAGCTTGTGTGTTTCATTGTCATAATTATTCAGAGGAAAAGAAAGTTAAATTGGCTGCAGTTGCTTTCACCGATTATGCCATTGTTTGGTGGGACCAATTAACTGTGAGTAGACGCAGGCAGGAATCGTGAGCCTCGTATTGATACTTGGGAGGAAATGAAAGCAGTAATGAGAAGAAGGTTTGTACCTTCCCATTATTATCGGGACTTGCACTTGAAGTTGCAAAGTCTGAAGCAAGGTTCCAAGTCGGTGGAGGATTATTACAAGGAGATGGAAATAGCCATGATACGTGCTAATGTTGAGGAGGACCGAGAAGCAACCATGGCTCGATTCATCTGTGGCCATAATCGGGAGATTGCCAATGTAGTCGAGCTGCAACATTACGTGGAGATTGACGACGTGGTACACATGGCCATGAAGGTTGAGAGGCAGCTCAAGAGAGAGGGGTTCGAACATCTCAAAGGTAGAAGCTTCTGGTTCAGCGTCTTGGAGATCGAAGTTGGGTTCTTCTACGAAACCGGACGAGAAGACTGATTATAAGCCAAAGGGAGACACCTACAAGACCCAAGCCAACAACAAGGATAAGGGTAAAACTTTTCTGAACCTCAAAGAAATCGTGATATCAAATGTTTTCGTTGCTTGGGCTCAGGTCACATTGCTTCCCAATGTCCAAACAAGCGGACCATGATTATGATGGAGAGTGGGGATATCGAGACTGAAGAAGAAGAAGATAGTGATTCCATGCATCCACTCCAAGATGCTAGTGACGTCGAGCATGCGGTTGAAGGTCAAGCCTTAGTTATCATGCGAGCCCTACATGTTCAAGTTAGAGAGGATGGTGATGAGGTGCAAAGGGAGAATATCTTCTACACTCGTTGCCATGTGAAGGATCGTGTGTGTGGGTTGTATTGACGGGAGGAAGTTGCGTGAATGTGGCCAGCAAGTTGATGGTAGACGAGCTCGGTTTGCATACCCAAAAACATCACAAGCCGTACAAACTCCGGTGGCTGAATGAATGCGGTGAAGTGAAGGTAAATAAACAGGTTCTTGTGTCCTTCTGTATTGGAAAGTACCGGGATGAGGTTCTTTGTGATGTTGTACCAATGAGTGCTAGCCATATGTTGCTCGGGAGACCATGGCAGTTCGACAGGAGAGTGATACATGATGGGTATAGGAACCGATATTCATTTGTAAAGGACGGGAAGAAAGTAACACTTGCACCCTTGAAACCGACTCAAGTGTTTGAGGATCAGATTCGATTTAAAAGGTCTCTTAGTGAGAAGAGTGAAAAAGTGGCTGAAAAACAAAAAGAGAAAGAGAGTGATCTTGAGAGAAAAGAAAGTGGAGAGAATGTGAAAAACAAGAGTGAAAAGATGGAGAGTTCAGAAAAAAGGGAGAGGAAATTGAGTTTTTATGCAAAAGAAAGAGAGCTTAAGGGTGCTTATAAGGGTAATAGACCGATGATCTTGTTCTTGTACAAGGAGGTGTATCTTTCTATTTCTGACCTTGACTCTACTTTGCCTAGTGTTGCTATTTCTCTCTTGCAGGAATTCGAAGATGTCTTTCCCGAAGAAATGCCGCAGGGACTACCACCAATAAGAGGGATTGAGCATCAGATTGATCTTATTCCAGGAGCTCCTATTCCAAACCGACCGGCCTATCGAAGTAGTCCGGAAGAGGCTAAAGAACTTCAGAGGCAAGTTGAGGAGCTATTGGCCAAAGGACATGTTCGAGAAAGTATGAGCCCATGCGCGCTTGTCCTTGTTCTGCTCGTTCCAAAGAAAGACGGGACTTGGAGAATGTGTGTCGATTGTAGAGCTGTGAACAAGATCACGGTTAAAATATCGATTGTAGAGCTGTGAACTCAATCCAACGTGAAAATAGGCATGAGGGGTATTTATTTCGTGAAAATAGGCTATGTATTCCAAAGAGTTCCATGCGTGAATTACTTGTTAGGGAGTCTCATGGGGGAGGGTTGATGGGGCACTTTGGAGTTGCTAAGACCTTGGACATTCTGAAGGAGCACTTCTTTTGGCCTCACATGAAAAGAGATGTCGAGAGAGAATTTGTTCAGGTGCATCACATGTAAGAAGGCTAAATCGAAAATTCATCCACATGGACTTTACATGCCATTACCTGTTCCAAGTCACCCTTGGATTGATATCTCCATGGATTTTGTTTTGGGTCTACCTAGATCTAGGAATGGTCGAGATTCTATCTTTGTGGTTGTTGACCGATTTCAAAAATGGTACACTTTATCCCTTGTCATAAAACTGATGATGCTACTCATGCGGCAAATCTTTTCTTTAGGGAAGTGGTTGCGTTTACATGGAGTCCCTAAGACGATTGTGAGTGATAGGGATGCGAAATTTCTGAGTCATTTTTGGAGAGTTCTGTGCGCTAAGTTGGGAAACAACTTTGTTGTTTTACTACCTGTCACCCACAAACAGATGGACAAACGAGGTTGTCAATCGAACCTTGGGCACTTTGTTGCGCGCTTTGTGACTGGAAAGAATTTGAAAGCTTGGGAAGATTGCATTCCATTCGTTGAATTTGCATATAATAGGACTGTGCATTCTTCTACAAAGTTTTCACCATTTGAGGTTGTTTATGGTTTTAATCCACTAACTCCGTTGGACTTGATTCCTTTACCTGTAAATGAGCTTCCTAATCTTGATGGAAAGAAAAAGGCAGAGTTGGTGAAGCAGATTCATGAAGGGGCACGGCAAAACATTTTGAAGAAGAATGAACAAGCAGCAACCCGAGCCAACAAAGGAAGGAAGCGGGTCACTTTTCAACCTGGAGATTGGGTTTGGAGAGATTTCCGAGCCTGAGGAATTCCAAGTTGAATCCACGCGGAGATGGACCATTTCAAGTTCTGGATAAGATCAATGACAATGCTTATAAGATTGATCTTCCAGGTGAGTATCAAGTAAGTTCGACTTTTAATGTTTCTGATCTTTCTCCCTTGACGCAGGTTCAGATTCGAGGACGAATCCTTTTGAAGAGAGGGGGAATGATACGACTCGGGGTCAAACCGACGAGCATAGGTCGGAAGGACTTCGTGATGAGGATCGTGGGCACGATGATGGGGCTGAAGCACACGAGCTCGGAAGTGGGATTCGTGTGAAGAGGGAGCTGATGCACAAGATCTCGGAGGCTTACATGTTTCGAGTGGACCAATCACACGAGCGAAGGCAAGACAGATCCAGCAAGCTGTGGAGAGCTCATTTGCGGGTTTCTTGGGCCAAGAGGAGACTAATTCGAATTGGTCTCTAAAGGGCCTTACCCATTAACTTGTCTTGAGATGGTCAATAGCCCATCTAAGATTAGAGTAGACGCATAAGGAAAGCCAAGAGATGCTGAATAAGGAATAAAAAGACTGCCAAATATTCTAGGGGGGCCTTTATTTAGTTTCCTCTATTAATTCCGGTTTTAGGAAACTAAAGATATTCCAGTTGCCAAATTTATTAGTTTCCAGATTCTCCTAGGCTTATATAAAGGAGGCTGAATAGCTGATTAGAGGTACTTTCAGGCTACACTGGTGAGAATTTTCCTCCGTTTGTTCTTCGGCAACCTCCGTGATTGCAAGCATGGATGCTTGTAATTCTCGGCTATTTATAATATTGGTTCTTGGTTTTCTGTAACCATCGAGTCAATATTCCATTCCTTTATAATATTGGTTTGGTTTCTATAACCATCGGGTCAATATTCCATCCCTCTTAATCTCTAATGGCGATTCGGGTTCGATTTCCAGTCTTTGTTGTCGGCTCTTGCGGCAGGTCTCGTGGGGTTCGCATCATTTGGTATCAGAGCCTAAGTTCCAAATCGAGGTTTCATCTATCCTTGTTCTTTTCTTTTTCTTCATTCTAGAATCTTTAGATATAGCTTTCATTTCTATACTTTCCATTAATCTTGTCTGATCTGATCTTAGCTGTCTAAATCGTCAAAAAAAAAGAAGAAAGAAAAAGTGCAAAAAAAAAAAGAAAAAAAAAAAAGGAGTTATCATCGGGTGTTGTTCGCAGCACCATTTGCTGTCTTCGTGGGCGAAGAAGAATTTATTGCACAATTTGTTGTCTTTGTGTTCTAATCGTCTTGGCGTTAAGTTGACCTGTCATAGTAGCTCTTCCGTACGCAGTGTCTTTATCAATCCATAAACTACGTCGTTGGGTCAGATTGTGTCATATCATTTCTGTGGATCTAATATTATAAGTTGTTCGGGTTGAACTCGTTTTCCGCCTTGCGATCGGATTGATTAGTTGCCCTAGACTTTTGAAGAGGAGAGGAAAAAGGCAAGAGTGTGTGAGAACATCAGAGGATAAAAGCCTATTTTGAGTGAAAACACGAGTGTTTTGAGTGGCATCTTGCTGAGTGTAAACACGTGAGGGAGCGCGTGAGGATCCTATAATTGCATATTTATCATGTCACACGAAAATAGTGGAGACGACAGAGGACCTGATTTGAACATGACGTTACGAGCCATGCAACAACAGTTTGAGCGCTATGAACATGGTTTTCGGTGAATCCGAGAAAAGGTTGGATAGGCAAGACGAACGGTTGGAACGGCTTCGACCTGCGCCCGTGCCACGGATTAGGAGACCCCCGACAAACATCCGTTGATACTCTTGATGAAGAAGCATATGATGAAGAAGAGGAAGTGGCCTCCGATGACACTTGGGGGAGAGGTAGAGGAAGAGGAGGCAGACCAAGGCATTTCGTTCGTAGGGAGCACACCGGAGGAGGAGACGCCGTGGACCATAACACAGGTTCGATTAAGCTGATCATACCTCCATTCCAAGGTAAAAAAACGACCCCGATGTTTACATTGAATGGGAGAGGAAGGTTGAGCTTGTGTTTCATTGTCATAATTATTCAGAGGAAAAGAAAGTTAAATTGGCTGCAGTTGCTTTCACCGATTATGCCATTGTTTGGTGGGACCAATTAACTGTGAGTAGACGCAGGAATCGTGAGCCTCGTATTGATACTTGGGAGGAAATGAAAGCAGTAATGAGAAGAAGGTTTGTACCTTCCCATTATTATCGGGACTTGCACTTGAAGTTGCAAAGTCTGAAGCAAGGTTCCAAGTCGGTGGAGGATTATTACAAGGAGATGGAAATAGCCATGATACGTGCTAATGTTGAGGAGGACCGAGAAGCAACCATGGCTCGATTCATCTGTGGCCATAATCGGGAGATTGCCAATGTAGTCGAGCTGCAACATTACGTGGAGATTGACGACGTGGTACACATGGCCATGAAGGTTGAGAGGCAGCTCAAGAGAGGGGGTCGAACATCTTCAAAGGTAGAAGCTTCTGGTTCAGCGTCTTGGAGATCGAAGTTGGGTTCTTTACGAAACCGGACGAGAAGACTGATTATAAGCCAAAGGGAGACACCTACAAGACCCAAGCCAACAACAAGGATAAGGGTAAAACTTTTTCTGAACCTCAAAGAAATCGTGATATCAAATGTTTTCGTTGCTTGGGCTCAGGTCACATTGCTTCCCAATGTCCAAACAAGCGGACCATGATTATGATGGAGAGTGGGGATATCGAGACTGAAGAAGAAGAAGATAGTGATTCCATGCATCCACTCGAAGATGCTAGTGACGTCGAGCATGCGGTTGAAGGTCAAGCCTTAGTTATCATGCGAGCCCTACATGTTCAAGTTAGAGAGGATGGTGATGAGGTGCAAAGGGGAGAATATCTTCTACACTCGTTGCCATGTGAAGGATCGTGTGTGTGGGTTGATTATTGACGGAGGAAGTTGCGTGAATGTGGCCAGCAAGTTGATGGTTAGACGAGCTCGGTTTGCATACCCAAAAACATCACAAGCCGTACAAACTCCGGTGGCTGAATGAATGCGGTGAAGTGAAGGTAAATAAACAGGTTCTTGTGTCCTTCTGTATTGGAAAGTACCGGGATGAGGTTCTTTGTGATGTTGTACCAATGAGTGCTAGCCATATGTTGCTCGGGAGACCATGGCAGTTCGACAGGAGAGTGATACATGATGGGTATAGGAACCGATATTCATTTGTTAAAGGACGGGAAGAAAGTAACACTTGCACCCTTGAAATCGACTCAAGTGTTTGAGGATCAGATTCGATTTATTTAAAAGGTCTCTTAGTGAGAGAAGTGAATGAAAAAGTGGCTGAAAAACAAAAAGAGAAAGAGAGTGATCTTGAGAGAAAAGAAAGTGGAGAGAAGAGAATGTGAAAAACAAGAGTGAAAAGATGGAGAGTTCAGAAAAAAGGGAGAGAGGAAATTGAGTTTTTATGCAAAAGAAAGAGAGCTTAAGGGTGCTTATAAGGGTAATAGACCGATGATCTTGTTCTTGTACAAGGAGGTGTATCTTTCTATTTCGACCTTGACTCTACTTTGCCTAGTGTTGCTATTTCTCTCTTGCAGGAATTCGAAGATGTCTTTCCCGAAGAAATGCCGCAGGGACTACCACCAATAAGAGGGATTGAGCATCAGATTGATCTTATTCCAGGAGCTCCTATTCCAAACCGACCGGCCTATCGAAGTAGTCCGGAAGAGGCTAAAGAACTTCAGAGGCAAGTTGAGGAGCTATTGGCCAAAGGACATGTTCGAGAAAGTATGAGCCCATGCGCTGTCCTGTTCTGCTCGTTCCAAAGAAAGACGGGACTTGGAGAATGTGTGTCGATTGTAGAGCTGTGAACAAGATCACGGTAAATTAAAATACGATTGTAGAGCTGTGAACTCAATCCAACGTGTGAAAATAGGCATGAGGGGGTATTTATTTCGTGGAAAATAGGCTATGTATTCCAAAGAGTTCCATGCGTGAATTAATTGTTAGGGAAGTCTCATGGGGGAGGGTTGATGGGGGCACTTTGGAGTTGCTAAGACCTTGGACATTCTGAAGGAGCACTTCTTTGGCCTCATGAAAGAGATGTCGAGAGAATTGTTCAGGTGCATCACATGTAAGAAGGCTAAATCGAAAATTCATCCACATGGACTTTACATGCCATTACTGTTCCAGTCACCCTTGGATTGATATCTCCATGGATTTTGTTTTGGGTCTACCTAGATCTAGGAATGGTCGAGATTCTATTTGTGGTTGTTGACCGATTTTCAAAAATGGTACACTTTATCCCTTGTCATAAAAATGATGATGCTACTCATGCGGCAAATCTTTTCTTTAGGGAAGTGGTGCGTTACATGGAGTCCCTAAGACGATTGTGAGTGATAGGGATGCGAAATTTCTGAGTCATTTTGGAGAGTTCTGTGCGCTAAGTTGGGAACAACTTTGTTGTTTTCTACTACCGGTCACACCACAAACAGATGGACAAACCGAGGTTGTCATCGAACCTGGGCACTTTGTTGCGCTGGCTGTGACTGGAAAGAATTTGAAAGCTTGGGAAGATTGCATTCCATCGTTGAATTGCATAATAGGACTGTGCATTCTTCTACAAAGTTTTCACCATTTGAGGTTGTTTATGGTTTTAATCCACTAACTCCGTTGGACTTGATTCCTTACCTGTAAATGAGCTTCTAATCTGATGGAAAGAAAAAGGCAGAGTTGGTGAAGCAGATTCATGAAGGGGCACGGCAAAACATTTGAAGAAGAATGAACAAGCAGCAACCAGAGCCAAACAAAGGAAGGAAGCGGGGTCACTTTTCAACCTGGAGATGGGTTTGGAGAGATTTCCGAGCCTGAGGAATTCAAGTTGAATCCACGCGGAGATGGACCATTTCAAGTTCTGGATAAGATCATATGACAATGCTTATAAGATTGATCTCCAGGTGAGTATCAAGTAAGTTCGACTTTTATGTTTCTGATCTTTCTCCCTTTGACGCAGGTTCAGATTCGAGGACGAATCCTTTTGAAGAGAGGGGGAATGATACGACTCGGGGTCCAAACCGACGAGCA